>NC_056054.1:134550324-134853354 GCF_016772045.2 Ovis aries
TCATCCTCTATCTTCCCCATTTCCTCCTGTTCTCAAACTTTTCCAAAATCAGGATCTTTTCCAATGTGTCAGCTCTTTGCATCAGGTGGCCAAAGTATTGCCCTCAACATCAGTCCTTCCAATGAACACTCAGAACTGATCTTTAGGATGGACTGGTTTGGATCTCCTTGTAGTCCAAGGGACTCTCAAGAGTTTTCACTAACATTACAGCTCAAAAGCATCAGTATATTGGCGCTCAGCTTTCTTAATGCTCCAACTCTCACATCCATACATGACCACTGGAAAAACCATAGCCTTGACTAGACGGACCTTTGCTGGCAAAGTAATGTCTCTGCTTTTGAATATGCTATCTAGGTTGGTCATAACTTTCCTTCCAAGGAGTAAGTGTCTTTTAATTTCATGGCTGTAATCACCATCTGCAGTGATTTTGAAGCCCAAAAATGTAATGTCTGACATTGTTTCCACTGTTTCCCCATCTATTCCCCATGAAGTGTTGGGACCAGATGCCATGATCTTAGTTTTCTGAACGTTGAGCTGTAAGCCAACTTTTTCACTCTCCTCTTTCACTTTCATCAAGAGGCTCTTTAGTTCCTCTTCACGTTCTGCCATAAGGGTGATGTCATCTGCATATCTGAAGTTATTGATATTTCTCCCAGCAATCTTGACTCCAGCTTGCGCTTCCTCCAGCACAGTGTTCCTCATGATGTACACTGCATATAAGTTAAATAAGCAGGGTGACAATATACAGCCTTGACATACTCCTTTTCCTATTTGGAACCAGTCTGTTGTTCCATGTCCAGTTCTAACTGTTGCTTCCTGACCTGCATACAGATTTCTCAAGAGGCAGGTCAGGTGGTCTGGTATTCTCATCTCTTTCAGTATTTTCCCCAGTTTTTTGTGCTCCACACAGTCAAAGGCTTTGACATAGTCAATAAAGCAGAAATAGATGTTTTTCTGGAACACTCTTGCTCTTTCGATGATCTATCTGATGTTGTCAATTTGATCTCTGGTTCCTCTGCCTTTTCTAAAACCACTTGAACATCTGGAATTTCATGGTTTACGTACTACTGAAGCCTGTCTTGGAGAATTTTGAACATTATTTTACTAGCTTGTGAGATGAGTGCAATTGTGCAGTAGTTTGAGCATTTTTTGGCATTGCCTTTCTTTGGGATTAGAATGAAAACTGACCTTTTCTGGTCCTTCGGCCACTGCTTAGTTTTCCATATTTGCTGGCATATTGAGTGTAGCACTTGCACAGCATCATCTTTCAGGATTTTAAATAGCTCGACTGGAATTCCATCACCTCCACTAGGTTTGTTCATAGTGATGCTTCCTAAGGCCCACTTGACTTCACATTCCAGGATGTCTGGCTCTAGGTGAATGATCACACCACTGTGATTTTCCAGGTCATGAAGATCTTTTCTGCCACCTCTTCTTAATATCTTCTGCTTTTGTTATGTCCCTATCATTTCTGTCCTTTATTGAGCCCATCCTTGCAAGAAATGTTCCCTTCATATTTCTAATTTTCTTGACGAGATCTCTAGTCTTTCCCATTCTTTTTCTTCCCTCAATCTCTTTGCATTGATCCCTGAGGGAGGCTTTCTTATCTCTCCTTGCTATTCTTTGGAAGTCTGCTTTCAAATGGGTATATCTTTCCTTTTCTCTTTTGCTTTTCTTTTTTTTTTTTTTACAAATATTTCTTTTTTCTTTTTTTCTTTTTTTAATTTTAAAATCTTTAATTCTTACATGCGTTCCCAAACATGACCCCCCCTCCCACCTCCCTCCCCACAACATCTCTTTGGGTCATCCCCATGCACCAGCCCCAAGCATGCTGCACCCTACGTCAGACATGGACTGGCGATTCAATTCTTACTTGATAGTATACATGTTAGAATTCCCATTCTCCCAAATCATCCCACCCTCTCCCTCTCCCTCTGAGTCCAAAAGTCCGTTGTACACATCTGTGTCTTTTTTCCTGACTTGCATACAGGGTCGTCATTGCCATCTTCCTAAATTCCATATATATGTGTTAGTATACTGTATTGGTGTTTTTCTTTCTGGCTTACTTCACTCTGTATAATTGGCTCCAGTTTCATCCATCTCATCAGAACTGATTCAAATGAATTCTTTTTAATGGCTGAGTAATACTCCATTGTGTATATGTACCACAGCTTTCTTATCCATTCATCTGCTGATGGACATCTAGGTTGTTTCCATGTCCTGGCTATTATAAACAGTGCTGCGATGAACATTGGGGTACATGTGTCTCTTTCAATTCTGTTTTCCTTGGTGTGTATGCCCAGAAGTGGGATTGCTGGGTCATAAGGGAGTTCTATTTGCAATTTTTTAAGGAATCTCCACACTGTTCTCCATAGTGGCTGTACTAGTTTGCATTCCCACCAACAGTGTAGGAGGGTTCCCTTTTCTCCACACCCTCTCCAGCATTTACAATGGAACAAAATAGAAAGCCCAGAGATAAATCCACACACATATGGACACCTTATCTTTGACAAAGAAGGCAAGAATATACAATGGATTAAAGACAATCTCTTTAACAAGTGGTGCTGGGAAAACTGGTCAACCACTTGTAAAAGAATGAAACTAGATCACTTTCTAACACCGTACACAAAAATAAACTCAAAATGGATTAAAGATCTAAATGTAAGATCAGAAACTATAAAACTCCTAGAGGAGAATATAGGCAAAACACACTCAGAAATAAATCACAGCAGGATCCTCTATGATCCACCTCCCAGAATTCTGGAAATAAAAGCAAAAATAAACAAATGGGATCTAATTAAAATTAAAAGCTTCTGCACAACAAAGGAAACTATAAGCAAGGTGAAAAGACAGCCTTCTGAATGGGAGAAAATAATAGCAAATGAAGCAACTGACAAACAACTAATCTCAAAAATATACAAGCAACTTATGCAGCTCAACTCCAGAAAAATAAACGACCCAATCAAAAAATGGGCCAAAGAACTAAATAGACATTTCTCCAAAGAAGACATACGGATGGCTAACAAACACATGAGAAGATGCTCAACATCACTCATTATTAGAGAAATGCAAATCAAAACCACAATGAGGTACCACTTCACACCAGTCAGAATGGCTGCGATCCAAAAATCTTTTGCTTTTCATCTCCAGTCTTTTTGCAGATATTTGTAAGGCTTCCTCAGACAGCCATTTTGCTTTTTTGCATTTCTTTTTCTTGAGGATGGTCTTGATTCCTGTCTCCTGTACAATGTCACAAATTTCCATCCATAGTTCATCAGGCACTCTGTCTATCAGATCTAGTCCCTTAAATCTATTTGTCACTTCCACTGTATAGTCATAAGGGATTTGATCTAGGTCATACCTGAATGGTCTAGTGATTTTCTCCACTTTCTTCAATTTCAGTCTGGATTTGGCAATAAGGAGTTCATGATCTGAGCCACAGTCAGTTCCCTATGTTGTTTTTGCTGACTGTATAGAGCTACTCCATCTTTGGCTGCAAATAACATAATCAGTCTGATTTTGGTGTTGACCATCTGGTGATGTCCATGTGTAGTGTCTTCTCTTGTGTTGTTGGAAGAGGGTATTTGCTCTGACCAGTGCATTCTTTTGGCAGAACTCTATTAGCCTTTGCCCTGCTTCATTCTGTACTCCAAGGCCAAATTTGCCTGTTACTCCAAGTGTTTCTTGACTTCTTACTTTTGGATTCCAGTCCCCTATATTGAAAAGGACATATTTTGGGGGTGTTAATTCTAAAATGTGTTGTAGGTCTTCATAGAACTATTCAACTTCAGCTTCTTCAGCATTACTGGTCGGGGCATAGACTTGAATTACCATGATATTGAATGGTTTGCTTGGAAACGAAGAGAGATCATTCTTTCATTTTTGAGATTGTATCCAAGTACTGCATTTCAGCCTCTTTAGTTGACTCTGATGTCTACTGCATTTCTTCTAAGGGATTCCTGCCCACAGTAGTAGATACAACGGTCATCTGAGTTAAATTCACTCATTCTACTCCATCTTAGTTCACTGATTCCTAAAATGTCAATGTTCACTCTTATTATCTCTCTTTGACCACTTCCAATTTGCATTGATTTATGGGCCTAATATTCCAGGTTCTTATGGAATATTTCAGTTTACAGCATTGAATCTTGCTTCTATCACCAGTCCCATTCACAACTGAGTGTTGTTTATGCTTTGGCTACATCCCTTCATTCTTTCTGGAGTTATTTAGTCACTGATATATGATAGCATATTGGGCACCTACTGACCTGGGAGTTCATCTTTCAGTGTCCTATCTTTTTGTCTTTTCATACTGTTCATGGGGTTCTCAAGGCAAGAATACTGAAGTGGTTTGCCATTCCCTTCTCCAGTGGACCACATTCTGTCAGACCTCTCCACCATGACCCGTCCATCTTGGTTGGCCACATACAGCATCGCTTAGTTTCCCTAAGTCCAACAAATCTGGCCATGTGATCAGATTGGCTAACTGTCCATGACTTTAGTTTCAGTCGGTCTGCCCCCTGATCTCCTCTCTCAGTGCCTAATGTCTTACCTGGGTTTCTCTTTCCTTGGACTCGGGGTCTCTCTTCACAGCTGCTCCAGCAAAACACAGCCACTGCTCCTTATCTTGGACACAGGGTATTCCTCTCGGCCGCCACCCATGACTTCAGGTGTGGGGTAGCTCCTCTCGGCCATCAGCCCTGACCTCTGGCACGGCATACCTCCTATCGGCCACCACCCCTGACCTCTAGGCCAGGGTAGTTCCTCTTGGCCATGCAGCACCAGTACAGCCACTGAAAACTTTATCTTATTTCAAAAAACATTAATAAAGCTATGTTGAAATAGAAAACAAACAAACAATGGAATATTGAACTTTTAAAGATGCTACACAGTCTAGATCCAGCTCAAAGATAATCTTAACACAGTTTTCTACCACTGTATTATACACAGAGTAAAAGCAAAGGTAACTGTATAGGTTTTTTGTAAAAAAGAAAAAATAATAATAATGAAGGCAGGAAAATGCGAGCAAAATTCAAGAGATGAAGCTATTAACAGACATTGACTTACATTCAAAAATTTCCACAAGATATTTTTGACAATTCAGTTTAACATAAGTAAAATTAGAGTCCCTTAAGGAGTAAAGATAGAAAATCCAGTAGAATAGTTATTTGAGGAAATAATACCTAAATAATTGTCAAATTTAGCAAAAAAAATTTATAATATAAATCTAAGAAGCTTAGCAAAACACAAAACTTAAGATAAATAACAATGATAAACATAAACACTTAGATAAAATAGGATAAAATTGGAAAGGACTTTGTAATATTCTACTTATACTAACTCAAAGAAGACATAGAAGGAGAAAAAGATGAAAAAAGAATATTTATAATGAATAGAAAGCTAATAAAAAGACAACTGATTTAAATGATACAATGCCAGTAATTATATTAATGCAAAGAAAAATTTTGTTTAAATGCTAGAAATTTATAACAATATAAATTTTATGTAATATATGTATTTTTACAAAAACACAATTTTAATAAAATCTGAAACAGAGACAGGGAAAATGAAAAAGCTGAATGAATAAAATGAGACAGTTTAAGAAAAACATATTAAGCTTTTAATTTTAAATAGATCCCATTTGTTTATTTTTGCTTTTATTTCCAGAATTCTGGGAGGTGGATCATAGAGGATCCTGCTGTGATTTATGTCTGAGAGTGTTTTGCCTATGTTCTCCTCTAGGAGTTTTATAGTTTCTGATCTTACATTTAGATCTTTAATCCATTTTGAGTTTATTTTTGTGTGCGGTGTTAGAAAGTGATCTAGTTTCATTCTTTTACAAGTGGTTGACCAGTTTTCCCAGCACCACTTGTTAAAGAGATTGTCTTTACTCCATTGTATATTCTTGACTCCTTTGTCAAAGATAAGGTGTCCATATGTGTGTGGATTTATCTCTGGGCTTTCTATTTTGTTCCATTGATCTATATTTCTGTCTTTGTGCCAGTACCATACGGTCTTGATGACTGTGGCTTTGTAGTAGAGCCTGAAGTCAGGCAAGTTGATTCCTCCAGTTCCATTCTTCTTTCTCAAGATTGCTTTTGGCTATTCGAGGTTTTTTGTATTTCCATACAAATCTTGAAATGATTTGTTCTAGTTCTGTGAAAAATGTGGCTGGTAGCTTGATAGGGATTGCATTGAATTTGTAAATTGCTTTGGGTAGTATACTCATTTTCACTATATTGATTCTTCCAATCCATGAACATGGTATATTTCTCCATCTATTAGTGTCCTCTTTGATTTCTTTCATCAGTGTTTTATAGTTTTCTATATATAGGTCTTTAGTTTCTTTAGGTAGATATATTCCTAAGTATTTTATTCTTTTCGTTGCAATGGTGAATGGAATTGTTTCCTTAATTTCTTTTTCTACTTTCTCATTATTCGTGTATAGGAATGCAAGGGATTTCTGTGTGTTGATTTTATATCCTGCAACTTTACTATATTCATTGATTAGCTCTAGTAATTTTCTGGTGGAGTCTTTAGGATTTTCCATGTAGAGGATCATGTCATCTGCAAACAGTGAGAGTTTTACTTCTTCTTTTCCAATTTGGATTCCTTTTATTTCTTTTTCTGCTCTGATTGCTGTGGCCAAAACTTCCAGAACTATGTTGAATAGTAGCGGTGAAAGTGGACACCCTTGTCTTGTTCCCGACTTTAGGGGAAATGCTTTCAATTTTTCACCATTGAGGATAATGTTTGCTGTGGGTTTGTCATAGATAGCTTTTATTATGTTGAGATATGTTCCTTCTATTCCTGCTTTCTATAGAGTTTTTATCATAAATGGATGTTGAATTTTGTCAAAGGCCTTCTCTGCATCTATTGAGATAATCATGTGGCTTTTAAAAGCTTCTGCACAACCAAGGAAAATATAAGCAAGGTGAAAAGACAGCCTTCTGAATGGGAGAAAATAATAGCAAATGAAGCAACTGACAAACAACTAATCTCAAAAATATACAAGCAACTTATGCAGCTCAACTCCAGAAAAATAAACGACCCAATCAAAAAAATGGGCCAAAGAACTAAATAGACATTTCTCCAAAGAAGACATACGGATGGCTAACAAACACATGAAAAGATGCTCAACATCACTCATTATTAGAGAAATGCAAATCAAAACCACAATGAGGTACCACTTCACACCAGTCAGAATGGCTGCGATCCAAAAATCTGCAAGCAATAAATGCTGGAGAGGGTGTGGAGAAAAGGGAACCCTCCTACACTGTTGGTGGGAATGCAAACTAGTACAGCCACTATGGAGAACAGTGTGGAGATTCCTTTAAAAATTGCAAATAGAACTCCCTTATGACCCAGCAATCCCACTTCTGGGCATACACACCGAGGAAACCAGAATTGAAAGAGACACATGTACCCCAATGTTCATCGCAGCACTGTTTATAATAGCCAGGACATGGAAACAACCTAGATGTCCATCAGCAGATGAATGGATAAGAAAGCTGTGGTACATATACACAATGGAGTATTACTCAGCCATTAAAAAGAATTCATTTGAATCAGTTCTGATGAGATGGATGAAACTGGAGCCGATTATACAGAGTGAAGTAAGCCAGAAAGAAAAACACCAATACAGTATACTAACACATATATATGGAATTTAGGAAGATGGTAATGACGACCCTGTATGCAAGACAGGGAAAGAGACACAGATGTGTACAACGGACTTTTGGACTCAGAGGGAGAGGGAGAGGGTGGGATGATTTGGGAGAATGACATTCTAACATGTATACTATCATGTGAATTGAATCACCAGTCTATGTCTGACGCAGGAAACAGCATGCTTGGGGCTGGTGCATGGCGATGACCCAGAAAGATGTTATGGGGAGGGAGGTGGGAGGGGGGTTCATGTTTGGGAATGCATGTAAGAATTAAAGATTTTAAAATTTAAAAAATAAAAAACTAAAAAAATTAAAAAAAAAAAAGAAAAACATATTAAGATATTAAAGTATCAAGTTATATTAAGTCAAACAAAGTCAACTGCAGGAATAGGGTATATTATGAGTTATTTTTAAGTGAGTATACATGTAATAACTATAGACAATTATATAATACCCCACTTAACATAGCTGTTGTTCAGTCAATAAGTTGTGTCTGACTCTTTGTGACTTCATGGACCACAGCACACTAGGCTTCCCTGCTATGCAGTATATCCAGGAGTTTGGTCAAATTTATGTCCATCGAGTCAGTGATGCTATCTAACCATCTCATCCTCTGCCACCCTCTTCTCCTTTTGCCTTCAATCTTTCCCAGCATTAGGATCTTTTCTAAGGAGTCAGTTCTTCACATCAGGTGGCCAAAGTATTGGAGATTCAGCTTGAGTACCAGTCCTTCCAGTGAAAATTCAGAGTTAATTTCCTTTAGGATTGACTGATTTGATCTCTTTGCTCTCCAAAGGACTCTCAAGAGTATTCTCCAACACCACAATTCAAAAGCATCAGATCTTTGGTTCTTAACCTTCTTTATGGCCCAACTATCACAACTGTACATGGCTACTGGAAAACCATAGCTTTGACTATATGGACTTTTGTTGGCAAAGTAAAGTCTTTGCTTTTTATTTTTATTATTTATTTATTTGTCTTTTAAGACTAATAGATGGAGAAATATATCATGTTCATGGATCGGAAGACTCAGTATAGTGAAAATGAGTATACCCAAAACAATCTACAGATTCAATGCAATCCCTATCAAGCTACCAATGGTATTTTTCAGAGCTAGATCAAATAATTTCACAATTTGTATGGAAATACAAAAAAACTCAAATAGCCAAAGTTATCTTGAGAAAGAGGAATGGAGCTGAAGGAATCAACCTGCCTGACTTCAGGCTCTACTACAAAGCCACAGTCATCAAAACAGTATGGTACTGGCACAAAGACAGACATATAGATCAATGGAACAAAATAGAAAGCCCAGAGATAAATCCACACACCTATGGACACCTTATCTTCGACAAAGGAGACAAGAATATACAATGGATTAAAGACAATCTCTTCAACAAGTGGTGTTGGGAAAACTAGTCAACCACTTGTAAAAGAATGAAACTAGAACACTTTCTAACACCATACACAAAAATAAACTCAAAATGGATTAAAGATCTAAACGTAAGACCAGAAACTATAAAACTCCTAAAGGAGAACATAGGCAAAACACTCTCCAACATAAATCACAGAAGGATCCTCTATGATCCACCTCCTGGAATACTGGAAATAAAAGCAAAAATAAACAAATGGGATCTAATTAAAATGAAAGGCTTCTGCACTGCAAAGGAAACTATAAGCAAGATAAGAAGACAGCCTTCGGAATGGGAGAAAATAAAAGCAAATGAAGCAACTGACAAACAACTAATCTCAAAAATATACAAGCAACATATGCAGCTCAATTCCAGAAAAATAAATGACCCAGTCAAAAAATGTCTTTGCTTTTTAATATGCTGTCTAGATTTGTTGCTTTCCTTCCAAGAAGCAATAGTGTTTTAATTTCATGGCTGCAGTCACTGTCTGTAGTGATTTTGGAGCCCAAGAAAATAAAATCTGTCACTGCTTCCACTTTTTCTCCTTGTACTTGCCATGAAGTGATGGGACAAGATGTCATGGTCTTATTTTTTTTAATGTTGAGTTTTAAGCCAGCTTCTTCACTCTCCTCCTTCACCCTCATCAAGAAGCTCTTTTGTTTCACTTCATTTTCCGCCATTACAGTGGTATTATCAGCATATCTGTAACTGTTGATATTTATCTCAGCAAACTTGATTGCAGCTTGTGATTTATCCAGCCCAGCATTTTCCAAAATGTAGTCTGCATATAAGTTAAATAAACATGATGACAATATCCAGACTTCTTGTACTCCTTTCCCAATTTTGAACCAGTCAGTTTGTCCATGTAAGGTTCTAACTGTTGCTTCTTGACCTATATACATGTTTCTCAGGAAACAGGTAAGGTGTAATGTTTCTCTCATCACTTTAAGAATTTTTCACTGTTCATTGTAATCCACACAGTCAAAGGCTTTAGTATGGTCAGTGAAGTAGAGGTAGATATATATATATATATTTTTTTAATTTCCTTGATTTCTTTATAATCCAAAGAATGTTGGCAATTTGATCTCTGGTTCCTCTGCTTTTTCTAAATCCAACTTGTACATCTAGATGTTCTTGGTTCCCATACAGCTGAAGCCTAACTTGAAGCATTTTGAGTGTAACCTTACTAGTATGCAAAATGAGTGCAATTGTCTGGTACTTTGAATATTCTTTGAAACTGTCCTTCTTTGGGATTGGAATGAAAACTGATCTTTTCCAGTCCTGTGGCCACTGCTGAGTTTTTGGAATTTGCTGAAATGATCAATTCAGCACTGTTAACAACATCATATTTTAGGATTTTATATAGCTCAGCTGGAATTTCATCACCTCCACTAGCTTTGTTCATAGTTATGCTTCCTAAGGCCCGCTTGACTTCAGAATCTAGGATTTCTGGGTCTAGGTGAATGACAAAACCATCATAGATGCCCCACTTAAACATAGATGCAAAAGTCTTATACAAATACTGACAAAACTAAAGGGAAAAATACAGATAATACAATTGTATTTGGATATGTTAAAGCAGACTCTCAGTAATTGATAGAAGAAGAATAAATTAGCATAACATTTAGAATATTTAAATAACACTGCAACTAAGCCTGTCCTAATTAACATTCTTTTCACATGGGCTATTTACCAGTACTGCCAATATCACTCATATTATAAGCTATAAAATGCCTCAGTAAATTCCATAAAATTGAAATAATGTATAGTTTTTTATCTCCAACTCTAACAATATTATCATATCAATTACACTATATTATTTGAAAATTCAAAATGTTTAGAAATTGAGCAAAACACTACTAATACCTTTTCATGCAGTAAATAAGAAAACTCAAATAGAAAACACTTAGAAAATATTCAATGTAACTGAATATAACATGACAGCATATCAAAATTTGAACATGTCACCAAAGCAAAGTTTGTTTGGATTTTAAGATCTTTAAATAACTATAACACAAAGCAGAAATATAGATCTACAATTTAAGCTTCTGCATTAAACTAAAAATGAAAACTAATCACAGAATGAGAAGATAGAATATAGTAAAATTAAAAGTAGAAAACAATGAAAGAGAAAGCAAATAGAAAAAAAATAACAAATTAAAATTTCTCTCATTAGAATACAGATATTAAGAAAACAACAGAAAATTCTAAGTACCATTATTAGGGTGAGAAAAGGAAAAGAAATAATAAAAAAATAATGTTATAAGCTATTCGATAGCAATATTTTTGACATTATCAGTTAAGTTTAGTCACTCAGTCATATCCGACTTTTTGTGACTCCATGAATCGCAGCACTCCAGGCCTCCCTGTCCATTACCAACTCCCGGAGTTCACCAAAACTCATGTCCATCGATTCGGTGATGACATCCAGTGATCTCATGCTCTGTCATCCCCTTCTCCTCCTGCCCCCAATCGCTCCCAGCATCAAAGTCTTTTCCAATGAGTCAACTCTTCTCATGAGGTGGCCAAAATATTGGAGTTTCAGCTTTAGCATCATTCCTTCAAAATAACACCCAGGACTGATCTCCTTTAGAGTGGACTGGTTGGATCTCGTTGCAGTCCAAGGGACACTCAAGAGTCTTCTCCAATACCACAGTTCTAAAGCATCAATTCTTTGGCGCTCAGCTTTCTTCACAGTCCAACTTTCACATCCATACATAACCACTGGGAAAACCATTGACTTGACTAGACAGAACTTTGTTGGCAAAGTACTGTCTCTGCTTTTTAATATGCTGTCTAGGTTGGTCATAACATTTCTTCCAAGGAGCAAGCGTTTTTTTTTTTTTTTTTTAATTTCAGGGCTACAATCACCATATGCAGTGATTTTGGAACACAAAACAATAAAGTCTGACACTGTTTCCATCAGTTCAGTTCTGTTCAGTCGCTCAGTTGTGTCCGACTCTTTGTGACCCCATGAACTGCAGCATGCCAGGCCTCCCTGTCCATCACCAAATCTTGGAGTTCACCCAGATTCATGTCCATCGAGTCAGTGATGCCATCCAGCCATCTCATCCTCTTTCATCCCCTTCGCCTCCTGCCCCCAATCCCTCCCAGGATCAAAGTCTTTTCCAATGAGTCAACTCTTTGCATGAGGTGGCCAAAGTACTGGAGTTTCAGCTTTAGCATCATTCCTTCCAAAAGAAATCCCAGGGCTGATCTCCTTCAGAATCGACTGATTGGATCTCCTTGCAGTCCAAGGCACTCTCAAGAGTCTTCTCTAACACCACAGTTCAAAAGCATCAATTCTTCCGCACTCAGCCTTCTTCACAGTCCAACTCTCACATCCATAAATGACCCCTGGGAAAACCATAGCCTTGAGTAGATGAACCTTAGTCGGCAAAGTAATGTCTCTGCTTTTGAATATGCTATCTATGTTGGTCATAACTTTTCTTACAAGGAGCAAGCCTCTTCTAAATTCATGGCTGCAGTAACTATCTGCAGTGATTTTGAAGCCCCCCAAAATAAAGTCTGACACTGTTTCCACTGTTTCCCCATCTATTTCCAGTGAAGTAATGGGACCAGATGCCATGATCTTCGTTTTCTGAATGTTGAGCTTTAAGCCAACTTTTACACTCTCCTCTTTCACTTTCATCAAGAGGCTTTTAGTTCCTCTTCACTTTCTGCCATAAGGCTGGTGTCATCTGCATATCTGAAGTTATTGATATTTCTCCCAGCAATCTTGATTCCAGCTTGTGTTTTTCCAGTCCAGTGTTTCTCATGATGTACTCTGCATATAAATTAAATAAGCAGGGTGACAATATACAGCCTTGACACACTCCTTTTCCTATTTGGAACCAGTCTGTTGTTCCACATCCACTTCTAACTGTTGCTTCCTGAACTGCATACAGATTTCTCAAGAGGCAGGTCAGGTGGTCTGGTATTCCCATCTCTCTGAGAATTTTCCACAGTTTATTGTGATCCACACAGTCAAAGGCTTTGGCATAGTCAATAAAGCAGAAATAGATGTTTTTCTGGAACTCTCTTGCCTTTTCCATGATCCAGCAGATGTTTGCAATTTGATCTCTGGTTCCTCTGCCTTTTCTAAAACCAGCTTGAACATCAGGAAGTTCACAGTTCACATATTATTGAAGCTTGGCTTGGAGAATTTTGAGCATTACTTTACTAGCATGTGAAATGAGTGCAATTGTGTGGTAGTTTAAGCATTCTTTGGCATTGCCTTTCTTTGGGATTAGAATGAAAACTGACCTTTTCCAGTCCTGCGGCCACTGCTGAGTTATCCAAATTTGCTGGCATATTGAGTATAGCACTTTCACAGCATCATCTTTCAGGATTTGAATTTGCTCAACTGGAATTCCAACACCTCCCCTAGCTTTGTTCGTAGTGATGCTTTCTAAGGCCCACTTGACTTCACAGTCCAAGATTTCTGGCTCTGGATGAGTGATCACACCATCATGATTACCCAGGTTGTGAAGATCTTTTTTGTACAGTTCTTCTGTGTATTTTTGCCACCTCTTCATAATATTTTCTGCTTCTCTAAGGTCCATACCATTTCTGTCCTTTATTGAGCCCATCCTTGCATGAAATGTTCCCTTGGTATCTCTAATTTTCTTGAAGAGATCTCTAGTGTTTCCCATTCTATTTTTTCCTCTATTTCTTTGCATTGATTGCTGAAGAAGGCTTTCTTATCTCTTCTTGCTCTTCTTTGGAACAATGCATTCAGATGCTTATATCTTTCCTTTTCTCCTTTGCTTTTTGCTTCTCTTCTTTTCACAGCTATTTGTAAGGCCTCCCTAGACAGCCATTTTGCTTTTTTCCCTTTCTTTTCCATGGGGATGGTCTTGATACCTGTTTCCTGTACAATGTCAAGAACCTCGTTTTATAGTTCATCAGGTACTCTATCTATCAGATCTAGGCCCTTAAATCTATTTCTATCTTCCATTTTTAAATCATAAGGGATTTGATTTAGGTCACACCTAAATGATCTAGCGGTTTGCCTTACTTTCTTCAATTTAAGTCTGAATTTGGCAATAAGGAGTTCATGATCTGAGCCACAGTCAGCTCCTGGTCTTGTTTTTGCTGACTGTATAGAGCTTCTCCATCTTCGGCTGTTTCCATAGATGGGGTTAAAAAAAAAAAAAAAAGAAGAAAAGAAAACTTTTGCAATAGCCTATTTACTTATAGTAACGGAGGATTAGAAAAATTAAATAATTCCTTATTTAATGCAAAGTGAATTTTTAATTTAAAAGTCTTTTTCAAATAAATCTGCATATCCACTTTGTTTTACTGCTAAGTTCTGTCATATATAATAGGATGAATTAGAATAATACACAATGTCAGGAAATCAGTAATGATAATTCCCAGTTCTTTCTATTAAGTCAGCAAAGCTCCAATAGTAAAACCTTACAAAGATATTACCACAAAAACTGAATGCTTTTGCACTTAAACATAAGTGCAAAGTTATTTCAAATAAATATGATAACAATAATTCAAAAATGCCCAAAACAATATTTCATGACCATATGAAGCTTATTTAAGGAATGTAATGTTGGTTTAAAATTAGAAAACAAAATGATAATATCAGTACAGTTCAGTTCATCATTTAGTCTCAGTCGTGTCTGACTCTTTGCAGCCTCATGGCCTGCAGCATGCCAGGCTTCCCTGTCCATCACCAATCTCAGAGCTTACTCAAACTTATGTCTACCAAGTCGGTGAAGTCATCCAACCTTCTAATAGTCTGTCATCCCCTTCTCCTCCTGCCTTCAATTCTTCTCAGCATCAGGGTCTTTTCTGATGAGTCAGCTTGTCACATCAGGTGAACAAAGTATTTGAATTTCAGCTTCAGCATCAGTTCTTCCAATGAATACTCAGGACTGATTTCCTTTAGGATGGACTGGTTGGATCTCCTTGCAGTCCAGTGAATATGATAGTATTCACCACATTAAAAGCACAAAGAACTTTAATCCATTTTGAGTTTATTTTTGTCTATGGTGTTAGAAAGTGTTCTAGTTTCTCTATTTTACAAGTGGTTGACCAGTTTTCCCAGCACCACTTGTTAAAGAGATTGTCTTTACTCCATTGTATATTCTTGCCTCCTTTGTCAAAGATAAGGTGTCCATAGGTGTGTGGATTTATCTCTGGGCTTTCTATTTTGTTCCATTGAACTACATTTCTGTCTTTGTGCCAGTACCATACTGTCTTGATGACTGTGGCTTTGTAGTAGAGCCTGAAGTCAGGCAGGTTGATTCCTTCAGCTTCATTCTTCCTCAAGATTGCTTTGGCTATTTGAGGTTTTTTGTATTTCCATACAAATTGTGAAATTATTTGTTTTAGCTCTGTGAAAAATACTGCTGTAAGCCAGAAATAAAAACAGCAATACCATATACTAACACACATATATATATGGAATTTAGAAAGATGGTAACAATAACCCTGTATGTGAGACAGCAAAAGAGGCACAGATGTATAGAACAGCTTTTTGGACTCTGTGGGAGAGGAAGAGAGTGGGATGATTTGGGGAAATGGCATTGAAACATGTATAATATCACATAAGAAACGAATCACCAGTCTAGGTTTAATGCAGGATACAGGATGCTTGGGGCTGGTGCACTGGGATGACCCACAGAGATGGTATGGGGAGGGAGGTGGGAGGATGATTCAGGATTGGGAACACGTGTACACCCGTGGCGGATTCATGTTGATGTATGGCAAAACCAATACAATATCGTGAAGTAAAATAAAGTAAAATAAATAAATAAATATATATATATATATATAACAAAAATAAATAAATAAAAGCACAAAGAAGAAAACTCATGCATTATCTACATAGAAGCAGAAAATAAAAATAATTAGGTGTCCATGATTTTTTTTAAAGAAATCTCAGAAAACTAGGAATGTAAGTACTACTAGTTTGCTAAGACTGTTGTAACAAAATTAACACAAAGCCAGAGACTTAGAACAGTCGAAATGTATTGCCTCTCAGTTCTGGTGGCCAGATGACAGAAATCTGGCCAACACAAGTATAAACTGGGGCTTTTTGACTCTAAAGGTGTCAGAGAAGATCTATTCTAAGTCTTTTATTTAGCTTCGGTGGTTCTTCGGCTTATGGTAGCAAAATCCAGTCTTCATAAGTTGTTTTCCATATCTACCTCCAAATTTCCCTTTTTTATAAAGACAAGAGCTATGTTGGATTACGGGCCCACCCTATTCCAGTATCACTTCATCTTTTTTGCTTGTTTGTTTTGTTTTTTTGGCCATGCCCCATGACATATGGGATCTTAGTTCTGCAACCATGGGCTGAATCCGTGGCCCTTGCATTGGAAGCACAGTCTTAACTATTGGACCACCAGAGAAGCCCCACAGTCACTTCATCTAAACAGCTAATCATATCTGTTATTCTATTTCAAAATAAGGTCATGTTCTCAAATACTGAAAATTAGAACAAAAATATATTCATTTTGGGGCAGGGGGTTATACAATCAATCCATAACAGAAGGGAATTTCAACATTTGATAATTGTATAACTGCCATTTATAGTATAGTTGATATTTCAAATATTAAACCCACTGTTCTTATGAATGGAAGAAAAGTTAATATATCCATCACCACCATTTCTACTCAATATTGTACTGTAAATCCTAGCCAGTAAAGTGAGTCAAAAAAAATAAAGTCATAATATTGGAAAATAAAAAGTTAAAATATCTTTAATCATTTAAAGATATTTATTTACAAGTTCCTAAGAAACCTTTAAAAACTGCCTGCAGTTCAGTAAACCTGGGTTTGTTCCTTGGCTCAGGAAAATCTCCTGGAGAAGGGAGTGACACCCCACTCCAGTATTCTTGCCTGGAGAATTCCATGGGCAGAGGAGCCTGGCAGGCTACAGTCTATGGAGTCACAAAAAGTTGGACACACCTGAGTGACTTTTACGCACTCAGAGTTACCTGGATAATATAGCAAGTTCACAAAGTAAGACAATTTTCAGGCTGTTTATTATTTCTTAGAGGAGTAAACTGAGATTTTTAATGATGATGGTCAGTATCAACATAATATATTCTCTCAGTTCAGTTCAATTCAGTTGCTCAGTCGTGTCCGTCTCTTTGCGACCTCGTGAATCGCAGCACGCCAGGCCTCCCAGTCCATCACCAACTCCTGGAGTTCACTCAGACTCGCTTCCATCGAGTCAGTGATGCTATCCAGCCATCTCATCCTCTGTCGTCCCCTTCTTCTCCTGCCCCCAATCACTCCCAGCATCAAAGTCTCTAAGGGTATATATTCTCTAAGGGTATACAAAATAAACTAGACTTAGTACACAAGGTAAAATATAGGCATCATGTCAGAGCCCAAACATATAGTTCAATTACAGATGTTCTAATTCAGACTAAGCAAAATGGGCTCCCCTACCCAAGTAGGTGTTGCTTTACATGGCAAGAGATTAGTGTTATTATTTATTAGTCCTTTTGAAAAACTCTATAGATAATTCAGTACCTTGATCATGATGTACAGTACACTTGTCTACAAAAAGGAAGAAAATAGGGAAATGAGAATAGGGTGGTTGGATCAATATTTCATTTTTATTTTTCAACCACATTGAAGAGGTTCAGTCAGCTACATTAGAGCTTTGGTTTGCTGACATCTTCCTGGTGATTTTATTGTTATTCATGCTTTACTGTAGTATAAAGGAATAACTCAGGGTAAACAGTCATTATTCTGGCTTGTTTTTCCCCACAGAACTTGAGAAATTGTGAACAAATCCTAATGATATCAGAGTATTTGTTTATATGGTGAGGGAGACCATTGGACAATATTAACTATAAGAAATTATAACAGCAGGAAATTTATTATAATAGTTTATTATAAATATATATTTATAATATATATTTATATATAAATATATTATAAATATATATTTATATATAAATATATTAAAATTTATTATAATAAAGTTTCCATAATCTTTAAACAAGCTGATATGAAATCACAAATTTTTATTTTATAAAAATATAAAAAAGTTATTTTGTTTTAGCTAAATATTTCATGTATATTTTGATATTTTACAAGCTTCTCTGATTCTTCCTCATTACAGAAATATTCACAATATCTCAGACATTTAAATGTACTAAATTATCCTGTTGGTTGGTTTGTTGGTCAGTCACTTAGTTTTGTCTGACTCTTTTGTGACTGCATGAACTGTAGCCCACCAGGCTCCTATGCCCATGGAATTTCTCAGGCAAGAATACTAGAGTGGGTTGCCATTTCCTTCTCCAGAGGATCTTCCCCACTCAGGGATTCAACCAGGGTCTCCTACTTGGTAGGCAGATTCTTTTACCACTGAGGTACCTGCCAAGTATAAGCCTATACTTGTGATACAGTGAATTTCTTACAAAACTTCAACACACCACATGATCTCTACCATTTCCAAGCCCCCATCAGTTCCTTTAACTGCAGTGCTCTTCTTTAAATCGCTATATTGGTCCTTGGAGTAATCTGCAGCAAATGCTATCATTTCTTACCAGTTTTCCTCAAAAAAGCCCTGTTCATTCTAAGAAACAGTTTAAATAGAAATTTTACTCTTTGAGGCTATTACTTACCTTGTTATTATCTTTGCTAACCTCTGCTAAAGTGTTAGTATATTTAACACTACCTAACTGCAGTGCATATTAGACAAATAATTTCCTGGTAGCTGGAGATTTTTTGCCTTTGCAGATTATAATTATGAGTGAGGAATAAAACTAGGCTACATGTACAGACTTTTAGATAAATATTTTAATAGGTCACATATGGTGTGATCTTTTACACAACATAGATATAACAGTTGTGATCTGATGATTATTTGAATGATAATAATAGAAGAAAAAATGTATTTGCATCTCAATACCTTAATCACACATACACAAAAAAATCTGCTAACTCAAATCCTTTATTCTTCTTTTCTGTGCTTATTAAACTACCTCTCATAAATCCACAAAATTAATATACTAGGCTTCTTCTCTGCCACTTTCACTTTCCATAATGCCATTAGACCTTGTATCCAAATACCAGCCATTCTTAACAACTACACCATAATTTTCCATGGGCTCCCCTGGTGGCTCAGTGGTAAAGAATCTGCCTACAATGTGGGAGACCTGGGTTCGATCCCTGGTTTGAGATGATCCCCTGGAGAAAGGAAAGGCTATCCACTCCAGTTATCTGGTCTGGACAATTCCATGGACCGTATAGTTCATGGGGTCACAAAGAGTGGGACATGACCAAGCGACTTTCATTTCACTTCATCTCCTATAACTGATATTAACCATATGGCTGTCTGCTTCTCAATGTTTTGAGCCATCTAACTGAAGGACAAAACTATCAGTCACCTCAATGTATGTTACATCATGTCTCTATCCTTTTTTGGCTATCCTAACAAACCACCAGGGAAGCCTGGCATGCTGCAGTCCATGAGATTGCAAACAGTCAGACACAACAGAGCAACTGAACATCACCGACAAACTACCACAGACTGAAAAGCTTATAAACAAAAACAAAACAAACAAAAAATTGTTCACAGTTCTAGAGGCTGGATTGTGAATTGAAGGTGCAAGCATGCCTGGGGTTCTTTCCCGAGTCACAGAGTTCTTATGTCCTCATGGGGGGAAGGGAGCTAAGGATCTTTCTAGAGTCTCTTTCCTGAGGCAGTAATCCTATAATATCATGACATCAGCATCTCCTAAATGTCCTACCTACTGATATCATTTGGGGGAATTAAGATTTCAACATATGAATTTGGGGGAATAAACATTGAGAATAAACATTGAGATCATAGCAGTGATGTACAAACTGTTTATTCCAAGCTTGCCATTAATTACCAAATATTTTTGTTAAAGTATAGGGGTTAAAGGGTAGGTTTGTAGTCAGACTGTAGACATCCTTGACTTTGATACTTGATTCTCCATTACAACTTATAACACTTCTAGAATCATAATGATATGCATTTCATTGATCAGTGAAAGCCATTCAGATTGTGTAAAACAATATAGAAAAATTATTTTAGTGCTGATAAATAGCAAACATTCAATAAAACGTGGGTTAATAGTATTACATATTATTTATATTACAAATAATATACATTATTTGTACATTTCTTACCTCTAGAAATGAAGTGATAGTTGGATGCTTAGATACAAAATCTGGAAAATTAGAACTACCATAAATAAGAAGGACCAAGGGACTGTTGAACTTTCCTTTGTAAAAAGCATCAAGAGGGTACCAACAGATATTCGACTTTTACGCTAGATCCATTTGAATGCAGAGTTCCAAAGAATAGCATGGAGAGATAAGAAAGCCTTTCTCAGTGATCAATGCAAATAGAGGAAAACAATAGAATGGAAAGGCTAGAGATCTCTTCAAGAAACTTAGAGATACCAAGGGAACATTTCATGCAAAGATGGGCTCAATAAAGACAGAAATGGTATGGACCTGTCAGAAGCAGAGGATATTAAGAAGAGGTGGCAAGAATACACAGAAGAACTGTATAAAAAAGATCTCCCTGACCCAGTTAACCACAATGGTGTGATCATTCATCTAGAGCCAGACATCCTGCAATGTGAAGTCAATTGGGCCTTAGGAAGGAGCACTACAAACAAGCTAGTGGAGGTGATGGAACCCCACTTGAGCTATTTCAAATCTTAAAAGATGATGCTGTGAAAGTGCTGCACTCAATATGTCAGCAAGTTTGGAAAACTCAGCAATGGCCACAGGACTGGAAAAGGTCAGTTTTCATTCCAATCCCAAAGAAAGAATGAAAAGAAGAAAGTGAAGTCGCTCAGTCATGTCCCACGCTTTGCAACCCCAAGCACTGGAACCTACCAGGCTCTTTCATCCATGGAATTTTCCAGGCGAGAGTACTGGAGTGGGTTGACATTTCCTCCTCCAGGGGATTTTCCTGACCCAGGGATTGAACTGGGGTCTCCCACATTGTAGGCATACGCTTTACCACCTGAGCCGTCAATGCCAAAGAATGCTCAGATTACCTCATAAATATCTCAGTTCAGTTCAGTTCAGTCGTTCAGTCGTGTCTGACTCTTTGCGACCTCATGAATCGCAGCACGCCAGGCCTCCCTGTCCATCACTAACTCCCGGAGTTCACTCAGATTCATGTCTATCGAGTCAGTGATGCCATCCAGCCATCTCACCCTCTGCCGTCCCCTTCTCCTCCTGCCCCAAATCCCTCCCAGCATCAAAGTCTTTTCCAATGAGTCAACTTTTCACATGAGGTGGCCAAAGTACTGGAGTTTCAGCTTTAGCATCATTCCTTCCAAAGAAATCCCAGGGTTGATCTCCTTCAGAATGGACTGGTTGGTTCTCCTTGCAGTCTAAGGGACTCTTATGAGTCTTCTCCAACACCACAGTTCAAAAGCATCAATTCTTCGGTGCTCAGCCTTCCTCACAGTCCAATCCTCACATCCATACATGACTACTGGGAAAACTATAGCCACATGCTAGTAAAGTAATGCTCAAAATTGTCTAAGCCAGGTTTCAGCAATACCTGAACTGTGAAATTCCAGATGTTCAAGCTGGTTTTAGAAAAGGCAGAGGAACCAGAGATCAAATTGCCAACATCCACTGGATCATCGAAAAAACAAGAGAGTTCCAGAAAAAAAAAAAAATCTATTTCTTCTTTATTGACTATGCCAAAGCCTTTGACTGGGTGGATCACAATAAACTGTGGAAAATTCTGTAACTGATGAGAATAGCAGACCACTTGACCAGCCTCTTAAGAAACCTGTATGCAGGTCAGGAAGCAACAGTTAGAACTGGACATGGAACAACAGACTGGTTCCAAATAGGAAAAGGAGTACGTCAAGGCTGTATGCTTTCCCTCTGCTTATTTAACTTATATGCAGAGTATATCATGAGAAACTCTGGGCTGGAGGAAGCACAAGCTGGAATCAAGATTGCTGGGAGAAATATCAGTAACCTCAGATATGCACATGACACCACCCTTATGGCAGAAAGTGAAGAAGAACTAAAGAGTTGATGAAAGTGAAAGAGGAGAGTGAAAAAGTTGGCTTACAGCTCAACATTCAGAAAACTAAGATCATGACATCTGGTCCCAACACTTCATGGCAAATAGATAGGGAAACAGTGGGTGACTTTATTTTTCTGGGCTCCAAAATCGCTGCAGATGTTTACTGCAGCCATGAAGTTAAAAGACACACCTTGGAAGAAAAATTATGACCAACCTAGAAAGCATATTAAAAAGCAGAGACATTATGTTCCTAACAAAGATCCATCTAATCAAGGCTATGGTTTTTTCCAGTAGTCATGTATGGATGTGAGAGTTGGACTATAAAGAAATCTGACCACTGAAGAATTGATGCTTTTGAACTGTGCTGTTGGAGAAGACTCTTATGAGTCCCTTGGACTGTAAGGAGATCCAACCAGTCCATCCTAAAGGAAATCAGTCCTGGGTGTTTATTGGAGGGACTGATATTGAAGCTGAAACTCTAATAATTTGGCCACCTGATGCAAAGAGGTGATTCACTGGAAAAGACCCTGATGTTGGGAGCGATTGGGGGCAGGAGAAGAAGGGAACTACAGAGCATGAGATGGCTGGATGGCATCACTGGCTTGATGGACATGAGTTTGGATTAAACTCCAGGAGTTGGTGATTGACAGGGAGGCCTGGTGTGCTGCAGTTCATGGGGTATCAAAGAGTTGGACAGGAGTAAATGACTGAACTGAAGCCTAGACTTGGCTAAATATAATTTAATATCATACACCTTTGTTTATGGACCATTTATAATAATTTCAAAAGGTCAATGAGCACGTTAAAGACTGCATCAAAAGATAAAGGAACTGGAGAACACTATTTCATTTTCTTGGAAAGATCTTTGTAATTGAATGAATGAATGTTTATGTGTGAATATTTGTGTGTGTGGAATTCATTACCTAATCCCTTAAAACCTACACACATCATGCTTCTCACTAAGCTTTTAACCCTAAAAGTTTGGCACGGCTGAAAACCATTGAAGTTACTAGATACTAGGATAGAAAAACTGCAGATGGAAAATGCGAGACTGATAAAATGCAGATGTGGAGAAGAGATGAAGGAGTTTCTCTTTCAAAGTAAATCATTAAATATAATGAGATCAACCTGTACCCTGAACATAGTTTACAGTGAGAAATAATGACAATTTTGCTTCAGATCATTTTTGAGCTACAATAACCACTTTCTGCATTTCTCACTCAGAGATTATTAGAAGAACAATTGTGACTAAAATTCCCAAGTGCTTACTAGAGCAGGAAATATATATATATATATATATATATATATGATATATATGATATATATCATATAGAAATTTTAATTAAAACAAGATACTCCTTTGCAACCCTGTAAGTTCAGTTCAGTTCAGTCACTCAGTCGTGTCAGACTCTTTCAGACCCCATGAATTGCAGCACATCAGTCCTCCCTGTCCATCACCAACACACGGAGTTCACTCAGACTCATGTCCATCGAGTCAGTGATGCCATCCAGCCATCTCATCCTCTGTCGTCCCCTTCTCCTCCTGCCTCCAATCCCTCCCAGCATCAGAGTGTTTTCCAATGAGTCAACTCTTCGCATGAGGTGGCCAAAGTACTGGAGTTTCAGCTTTAGCATCATTCCTTCCAAAGAAATCCCAGGGCTGATCTCCTTCAGAACGGACTGGTTGGATCTCCTTGCAGTCCAAGGGACTCTCAAGAGTCTTCTCCAACACCACAGTTCAAAAGCATCAATCCTTCGGTGCTCAGACTTCTTCACAGTCCAACTCTCACATCCATACATGAACACTGGAAAAACCATAGCCTTGAGTAGACGGACCTTAGTCAGCAAAGTAATGTCTCTGCTTTTTTTTTTTTTTTTTTTTTAAGCATGGTTAAGTTTTATTTTTTTTTATTTTTTATTTTTTTTAGTTTTTTATTTTTTAAATTTCAAAATCTTTAATTCTTACATGCATTCCCAAACATGAACCCCCCTCCCACCTCCCTCCCCATAACATCTTTCTGGGTCATCCCCATGCACCAGCCCCAAGCATGCTGCATCCTGCATCAGACATAGACTGGCGATTCAATTCACATGATAGTATACATGTTAGAATGTCATTCTCCCAAATCATCCCACCCTCTCCCTCTCCCTCTGAGTCCAAAAGCCCGTTATACACATCTGTGTCTCTTTCCCTGTCTTGCATACAGGGTCATCATTGCCATCTTCCTAAATTCCATATATATGTGTTAGTATACTGTATTGGTGTTTTTCTTTCTGGCTTACTTCACTCTGTATAATCGGCTCCAGTTTCATCCATCTCATCAGAACTGATTCAAATGAATTCTTTTTAACGGCTGAGTAATACTCCATTGTGTATATGTACAACAGCTTGCTTATCCATTCATCTGCTGATGGACATCTAGGTTGTTTCCATGTCCTGGCTATTATAAACAGTGCTGCGATGAACATTGGGGTACATGTGTCTCTTTCCATTCTGGTTTCCTCGGTGTGTATGCCCAGAAGTGGGATTGCTGGGTCATAAGGTAGTTCTATTTGCAATTTTTAAGGAATCTCCACACTGTTCTCCATAGTGGCTGTACTAGTTTGCATTCCCACCAACAGTGTAGGAGGGTTCCCTTTTCTCCACACCCTCTCCAGCATTTATTGCTTGCAGATTTTTGGATCGCAGCCATTCTGACTGGTGTGAAGTGGTACCTCATTGTGGTTTTGATTTGCATTTCTCTAATAATGAGTGATGTTGAGCATCTTTTCATGTGTTTGTTAGCCATCCGTATGTCTTCTTTGGAGAAATGTCTATTTAGTTCTTTGGCCCATTTTTTGATTGGGTCGTTTATTTTTCTGGAGTTGAGCTGCAGAAGTTGCTTGTATATATTTGAGATGAGTTGTTTGTCAGTTGCTTCATTTGCTATTATTTCCTCCCATTCAGAAGGCTGTCTTTTCACCTTGCTTATATTTTCCTTTGTTGTGCAGAAGCTTTTAATTTTAATTAGATCCCATTTGTTTATTTTTGCTTTTATTTCCAGCATTCTGGGAGGTGGATCATAGAGGATCCTGCTGTGATTTATGTCTGAGAGTGTTTTGCCTATGTTCTCCTCTAGGAGTTTTATAGTTTCTGATCTTACATTTAGATCTTTAATCCATTTTGAGTTTATTTTTGTGTGCGGTGTTAGAAAGTGATCTAGTTTCATTCTTTTACAAGTGGTTGACCAGTTTTCCCAGCACCACTTGTTAAAGAGATTGTCTTTACTCCATTGTATATTCTTGACTCCTTTGTCAAAGATAAGGTGTCCATATGTGTGTGGATTTATCTCTGGGCTTTCTATTTTGTTCCATTGATCTATATGTCTGTCTTTGTGCCAGTACCATACTGTCTTGATGACTGTGGCTTTGTAGTAGAGCCTGAAGTCCGGCAAGTTGATTCCTCCAGTTCCATTCTTCTTTCTCAAGATTGCTTTGGCTATTCGAGGTTTTTTGTATTTCCATACAAATCTTGAAATGATTTGTTCTAGTTCTGTGAAAAATGTGGCTGGTAGCTTGATAGGGATTGCATTGAATTTGTAAATTGCTTTGGGTAGTATACTCATTTTCACTATATTGATTCTTCCAATCCATGAACATGGTATATTTCTCCATCTATTAGTGTCCTCTTTGATTTCTTTCATCAGTGTTTTATAGTTTTCTATATATAGGTCTTTAGTTTCTTTAGGTAGATATATTCCTAAGTATTTTATTCTTTTCGTTGCAATGGTGAATGGAATTGTTTCCTTAATTTCTTTTTCTACTTTCTCATTATTCGTGTATAGGAATGCACCATGACCAAGTGGGCTTTATCCCAGGGATGCAAGGATTCTTCAATATCCGCAAATCAATCAATGTAATTCACCACATTAACAAATTGAAAAATAAAAACCATATGATTATCTCAATAGATGCAGAGAAGGCCTTTGACAAAATTCAACATCCATTTATGATAAAAACTCTCCAGAAAGCAGGAATAGAAGGAACATATCTCAACATAATAAAAGCTATCTATGACAAACCCACAGCAAACATTATCCTCAATGGTGAAAAATTGAAAGCATTTCCCCTAAAGTCAGGAACAAGACAAGGGTGTCCACTTTCACCGCTACTATTCAACATAGTTCTGGAAGTTTTGGCCACAGCAATCAGAGCAGAAAAAGAAATAAAAGGAATCCAAATTGGAAAAGAAGAAGTAAAACTCTCACTGTTTGCAGATGACATGATCCTCTACATGGAAAACCCTAAAGACTCCACCAGAAAATTACTAGAGCTAATCAATGAATATAGTAAAGTTGCAGGATATAAAATCAACACACAGAAATCCCTTGCATGTCTCTGCTTTTGAATATGCTATCTAGGTTGGTCATAACTTTTTTTCCAAGGAGTAAACGTCTTTTAATTTCTTGGCTGCAGTCACCATCTGCAGTGATTTTGGAGCCCCAAAAAATAAAGTCTGACACTGTTTCCACTGTTTCCCCATCTATTTCCCATGAAGTGATGGGACCACATGCCATGATCTTCATTTTCTGAATGGTGACCTTTAAGCCAACTTTTTCACTCTCCCTTTTCACTTTCATCAAGAGGCTTTTTAGTTCCTCTTCTCTTTCTGCCATAAGGCTGGTGTCATCTGCATATCTGAGGTTATTAATATTTCTCCTGGCAATCTTGATACCAGCTTGTGTTTCTTCCAGTCCAGCATTTCTCATGATGTACTCTGCATATAAGTTAAATAAGCAGGGTGACAATATACAGCCTTGACACACTCCTTTTCCTATTTGGAACCAGTCTGTTGTTCCATGTCCCGTTCTAACTGTTGCTTCCTGAGTTACATACAGATTTCTCAAGAGGCAGGTCATGTGGTTTGGTATTCTCATCTCTCAGAATTTTCCACAGTTTATTGTGATCCACATAGTCAAAGGCTTTGGCATAGTCAATAAAGCAGAAATAGATGTTTTTCTGGAACTCTCTTGCCTTTTCGATGATCCAGTGGATGTTGGCAATTTGATCTCTGGTTCCTCTGCCTTTTCCAAAACCAGCTTGGACATCAGGTAGTTCACGGTTCACGTATTGTTGAAGCCTGGCTTGGACAATTTTGAGCATTACTTTACTAGCGTGTGAGATGAGTGCAATTGTTTGGTAGTTTGCGCATTCTTTGGAATTGTCTTTCTTTGGGATTAGAATGAAAACTGACCTTTTCCAGTACTTGGCCACTGCTGAGTTCTCCAAATTTGCTGGCATATTGAATGCAGCACTTTCACAGCATCACCTTTCAGGATTTGAAATAGCTTCACTGGAATTCCATCACCTCCACTAGCTTTGTTCATAGTGATGCTTTCTAAGGCCCACTTGACTCCACATTCCAAGATGGCTGGCTCTAGATGAGTGATCACACCATCATGATTATTTGGGTTGTGAAGATCTTTTTTGTACAGGTCTTCTGAGTATTCTTGCCACCTCTTCTTAATATCTTCTGCTTCTCTAAGGTCCATACCATTTCTGTCCTTTATCAAGCCCATCTTTGCATGAAATGTTCCCTTGGTATCTCTAATTTACTTGAAGAGATATCTAGTCTTTCCCATTCTGTTGTTTTCCTCTATTTCTTTGCATTGATTGCTGAAGAAAGCTTTCTTATCTCTTCTTGCCATTCCTTGGAACTCTGCATTCAGATGCTTATATCTTTCCTTTTCTCCTTTGCTTTTCACCTCTCTTCTTTTCACAGCTATTTGTAAGGACTCCCTAGACAGCCAATTTGCTTTTTTTCATTTCTTTTCCATGGGGATGGTCTTGATCCCTGTCTCCTGTACAATGTGATGAACCTCATTCCCTAGATCATCAGGCACTCTATCTATCAGATCTAGGCCCTTAAATCTATTTCTTACTTCCACTGTATAATCATAAGGGATTTGATTTAGGTCATACCTAAATGGTCTAACGGTTTGCCCTACTTTCTTCAATTTAAGTCTGAATTTGGTAATAAGGAGTTCATGATCTGAGCCACAGTCAGGTCCTGGTCTTGTTTTTGCTGACTGTATAGAGTTCTCCATGTTTGGCTGCAAAGAATATAATCAATCTGATTTTGCTGTTGACCATCTGATGATGTCCATGTGTAGAGTCTTCTCTTGTGTTGTTGGAAGAGGGTGTTTGCTATGACCAGAGCATTTTCTTGGCAAAACTCTACTACTCTTTGTCCTGGTTCATACTGCATTCCAAGGCCAAATTTGCCTGTTACTCCAGGTGTTTCTTGACTTCCTACTTTTGCATCTGGTCCCCTATAATGAAAAGGAAAACTTTTTGGGGTGTTAGTTCTAAAAGATGTTGTAGGTCTTCATAGTACCTTTCAACTTCAGCCTCTTCAGCATTACTGGTTGGGGCATAGACTTGGATTACAGTGATATTGAATGGTTTGCCTTGGAAACTAACAGAGATCATTCTGTCGTTTTGAGATTGCATCCAAATACTGCATTTCGGACTCTTTTGCTGACCATGATGTCTACTCCATTTCTTCTGAGGGATTTCTGCCCACAGTAGTAGATACAATGGTCATCTGAGTTAAATGCACCCATTCCAGTCCATTTTAGTTTGCTGATTCCTAGAATGTCGACGTTCACTCTTGCCATCTCTTGTTTGACCACTTCCAATTTGCCTTGATTCATGGACCTGACATTCCAGGCTCCTAAGCAATATTGCTCTTTACAGCATAGGACTTTTTTTCTATCACCAGTCACATCCACAGCTGGGTATTGATTTTGCTTTTGCTCCATCCCTTCATTCTTTCTGGAGTTATTTCTCCACTGATCTCCAGTAGCATATTGGACACCTACTGACCTGGGGAGTTCCTCATTCAGTATCCTATTATTTTGCCTTTTCGTACTGTTCATGGGGATCTCAAGGCAAGAATACTGAAGTGGTTTGCCATTCCCTTCTCCAGTGGACCACATTCTGTCAGACCTCTCCACCATGACCTTCCCATCTTGGTTTGCCTCACGGGCGTGGCTTGGTTTCATTGAATTAGACAAGGCTGTGGTCCTAGTGTGATTAGATTGACTAGTTTTCTGTGAGTATGGTTTCAGTGTGTCTGCCCTCTGATGCCCTCTTGCAACACCTACCATCTTACTTGGGTTTCTCTTACCTTGGGTGTGGGGTATCTCTTCATGGCTGCTCCAGCAAAGCGTAGCTGCTGCTCCTTATCTTGGATGAAAGGTATCTCCTCACCTGTAAACCTCTCCACAAAGGTAGAAAAGAAAGAAACCTTTTAATTATTGAGTAGACATTAAACCAGATTTTGCTGTTCGTACTAGGTAAACTAATTTTGTTTGTGTGTTCAGTTGCTTGATCATGTCTGCCTCTTTATGACCCCATGGACTGTAGCCCACCAGGGTCTTCTGGCCATGGAACTTTCCAGGCAAGAATAGTGGAGCAGGTTGCCATTTTCTACTCCAGAGGATCTTCCCGACCCAGGGATCAAACCCACATCTCATGTCTCTTGCATTGCCAGAGAGATTCTTTACCACTATGTTACCTTAGAAGCCCAGGTAAACTGTTAAGAGACCGCTAGGTTAGAAAGAAATCCCCCTCTATTATATAGCCTAGAAGATACAATCTATCTGGTACATGATCTCAAGATAAATAATAACTAATTCTCAAGTAAGAAGACTTAATAGCACGGTTAGTCACATGCAGTTTATTATTTAAAATTCACTAGGTATCAGAATGGAGAAGGCAATGGCAACCCACTCCAGTATTTTTGCCTGGAAAATGCTATGGATGGAGGAGCCTGGTAGGCTGAAGTCCATGAGGTCGCTAAGAGTCAGACACGGCCAAGTGACTTCACTTTCATTTTTCACTTTCATGCATTGGAAAAGGAAATGGCAACCCACTCCAGTGTTCTTGCCTGGAGAATCCCAGGGACTGTGGTGCCTAGTAAGCTGCCATTTATGGGGTCACACACAGACACGACTGAAGTGACTTAGCAGCAGCAGCTGCAGCAGCAGCAGCAGGTATTAGAATACTTTTCCTGTTAGATTTTATTTATTCAAAGAAAAATGAAATCTCATATCATCATGATAAGAAGTGGTTTTCAACTTGGAGTGAAGTGCGTACCTCAGTTTGGACCCTACTTTCCCTCCAAAACTGAGAGATTATTTAAAGAAATCATATAAACAAACAAACAAATAAAAATATTAATTGAACATTTTGTTTCTAATTCAGTTTGATTTTAAAACACTTCTTCAGAAGCCATGATTGATACTTCAAGCATCGAACATTTTTAAACCTTATGCTATTTAAATTCCTGCACTTTTACATTATTTGAAGAATGAGTAGAAGGCTGATGAAAAGGCAGCAAATAAGTACAATAGATTGATTGTTTTAATGACCACAGATTTGCAAAATAGATAAAGGCATTGAGAGACTCTATAACTAAAAAGTTTTACTGAATGGAAAAGGGCACCAAAAAACAGCACCAGTGCACAAATTCTTGCTAAATTTTTTACTGTTATGCTCTTCTCTTAGTTTTACTACATTTTGTTACAAAAGTGTCTATTTAGCATCTCACAATATTGGATACCTCTGCTATTTTTCAAAATAAAGTGTACTGTTTCTTACCCTGGGAACAGAATTTAAAGCACCCACATAGTACTCTTAATAATCTCTGATACTAAACCTTTCTTGTGCCTAAATTTCTACTCTGGTTTTAAAAGCTTCTGTTTAGAATTCGTTAGCACTTTTTCTGAACCATGGCCTCTCTCTTCAGTGTTTCTTTTCTGATTTATTTCTCTTTTTTCACCACTCAGCCCCAATCTTCAGCCTGTTTTAATCTTGAGACCCACTTTCATTTTTAAAGCATTTTGAGGCATTTGAAATGCACACCTAGATATTTCCTGACACACTTCTAGTCTAAGCTGTCAACAATATCCCCTTTGTACCATGGTCACATTTTCTACAGTTACTGAGATTGTCTTATAAATGGCAGAAAGTGGCATGACTTACACTGACATCTTTTTCTTTCAACAAAATTCATCTAATTTGACTCTGTAGTTAGTGGCTTTATCATTTTTCATCCATATAGCTGATGACATCAAGTACCCTGAATTCTGTTCCTATCTGCGGCTGAGCTAGAGTTCATTCAGTCACTGTCATGTCCTTGCATTCCAAGGGACTTTTAAGAGTCTTCTCCAGCCCCACAATTTGAAAGTATTGATTCTTTATCACTCAGCCTTCTTTATGGTCCAGCTCTCACATCTGTACATGATTACTGGAACAACCATAACTTTGACTAGCTGGACCTTTGTTGGCAAAGGAATGTCTTTTCTTTTTAATACACTGTCTATATTTGAGAGGGGGGTACATAAATATATGTATAACTGATTCACTTTACAGTACAAGTAGAATCTAACATGAGCTTCCCTGGTGGCTCAGATGGTAAAGAATCCACATGCAATGCGGGAGACCTTGGTTCGATCCCTGTGTTGGTAAGATCCCCTGGAGAAGGGAATGGCTATCCACTCCAGTGGGCTTCCCTGTTGGCTCAGAGAAGAAAGAATCTGCCTGAAATGCAGGAGACCAGGGTTCAGTCCCTGGATTGGGAAGATCCCCTGGAGAAGGGAATGGCAACCTACTGGAGAATTCAACAGACAGAGGAGCCTGGCAGGCTACAGTCCAAGGGGTCACAAACAGTCGGACACGACTTAGCAACTAACACACCTGCTCCAGTATTCTGGCCTGGAGAATCCCATGGACTGTATAATCCGTGGGGTCGCAAAGAGTCAGACATGACTGAGTGACTTTCAGAAACTAACATAACATTATAAAGCAACTATACTCTAATATAAACTAACAGCAAAATACATGTCTTCATTAGAATGCATGTATTGCTCTCCTAGGTCTATTTCGATGAACTTAGTTTGTAAGTTTTGTTCATAGAATTCTGCAGATCTTGTGGCTGGCAAATTTCCTCCATGGTGCTATAGATCCAGCTACGATTAATGTTTCTCTTATTGACTAATTTTCTGCTACATACTTAAGTTGTACCAAGAAAACAATTAAAACAATAAAGTTGGAGCTTATTTATAAAATGATAAATGGTTAGGGATAAGGATTAACTACTGCAGCAGCTCCAGACTTGGTTATTAGAATACAAAATGACTTAAAATTATGGAGCATTTGTGTTATGCTTATTATCAGGTTAAAATTGTGTACCCAAGTAGATGCTTATTTTCTTTCTTTAATGGGTACAAACTGTGTAGGTCAGGTGGTCAGGTACAATCTCCACGGCAGGAAATACACATTTAAATCTTTCAAAGCATTCTTTTTTATTTCCTGTAATTAGGCAATTAATTCTACTGGGGTTTATAGACTCCATGCAGTGAGAGAGAGAAAAGTAAAGAAAAGTTGCAAAATCAAATATTTCAATTTTATTTTATAGGTCACTGAATCATACAATTTACCTCAGAACTATTTCACTGCGAATAAAGAACTCAGGAAGCAAATAACAAATAAGAACAAATTATAAATTTAGATTACTAATTAGTATGTAGAAGGTTTTCTCATTAATTGAATAAATAATTTTGAACTACTTTTCAAATACTTTACATTATATTTTGTTTATCCTTCACTATTTTCAGAACTATATACTGTGTATATAGGATTTGAGTTTTCCTTTACCGTGCAAAATAAAGAGGTGAATAATTGAGAATTTTTTCATTCTTTTATGACAATGAAATATGTTTAGAAAGGAATTAACAAATCATTATATTTTGGGCAATAGGATCTTGGCTGCAGAACCTGATTTAACTGCTAAAATATTAACCTTACTCATTGGAAAATGTATTTGTGAAGTGTCCATGCAAATCAGCATTTTATAAAGTAAAATATGACTATTAACTAATTTGTTCATAGCTTATGATAGAGATAAGAATCACATTTTTGTATTAATATATATATGATGCAATGATTCTTTAAACACCTAAAATTTCAATAAATATAGCACCCAATATATTCCAAACACAAATATCAATCTTTGATTTATTTAATCATGTATATTGCATGTTATATTTAATAATTACCTGTGAATCACATTTTCTATAAGGAGACAATACACCTTTCATTCAAATACCAATGGAACACAGAACTTCTGTATATATTTAGTATACATTAGGACATAAAACCTGAGTAAATTTTTATATGCAAAAATTAAACAAACATCATCAGTAGTAATTACTACAGCTCACAGTCTCTGAGTATGAATACATGAAATCAAAGTGTTGAGCAGATATGCCATTCTATGTTTAGAATATAATTACAATTAGAAAATCATTATTATTAAATCATCATGGGTGTATGGTGTGACAAGAACTGGTAACTATCTCGCAGTATATGTGATACTCATTTTCTGTATCTCTATAAGTTTCCCATGCGCCCCTGGTTGCTTACTTAAACATATTTTTCTCAGATTCTCTGAAGGTGTTGCCTTAGGTATAGATTCTGACCTCATGTGGATTAGAGTGCAAGCAATGGATGCAGACCAAATTATGACCTAAAATGGACAAAGTGTACCATTCCTTTTAGTGACTACAGTGACTCTCAATGGCAAGAGCCAGAACAGTCCTTTGGGACTGTCTGTAGTGTAGTGCAGATCAACAGGAGAGGAAGTCTTGGGTCTATGAGTCTGGAAACCTTTTTTTGGCTTTGGACAAACTTCCTGCACATTTACTTGAGAGAGAAATAAACTGTTTAAACCATCCTAAATGACACATAAAAAGCTTTAATTTTTGTTCATGCCACACCTCGGTAATATACTTATTCCATAATAATAATAATAATAATAGCTCATTGCACCATTTTTTTTCCACCCCAAATGTGGAAAACAGGATAGAGTTCATCTTAAGTCCAATGAATACTCCTCCTAAGATTTCCTCTGTGTAAAATTCTCTTGCTCAGATATCTAATTCATTTGGGCACTCACTTGTTTTGAGTCTGTTTACATTGTAGTTTTTCTTTTAGCTTTTCCTTCATCACCCTTTACAAAAAGCAAAACTCTCCTTGCTCTCAATGTTCATAGGTCTTACTCAGATTTATTTTTCTCATATGTGTGGATGCTAAGTTGCTTTAGTAATGTCTGACTCTTTGTGACTCTTGGACTGTAGCCCACCAGGCTCCTCTGTCCATGGGATTCTCTAAGCAATAATACTGGAATGGGTTGCCATGCCCTCCTCCAGGGAATATTCCTAATCCAAGGATTTAACCTGTGTCTCTAGTCTCTTGCATTGGCAGGTGGGCTCTTTACCACTGGAAACAACTGGGAAGCCCCTTTTCTTATAATATTTATCAAATTATGGTATTTATTGCCATATTTTTAATCATCTGTCTTCCCAACAGCATGCTGGCAGAAGTATTCAACATTTTCATCATTGTTATGTTTTACAAACTTAGAATACATAGTAAAAACAGGCACTCCATATTTAATGAATAAGTGAAAGAAGAATGGAGAAAGAAAGAAGTACAGGAAATAAATGAGAATAAAAGCAAAAAGAAGAAAAGATAAAGCAAATAAAAGCAAGAATATTATATTTGTGGTTCAAGAAAAAAAAAATATTGTTTTGAATGGCATCTGAGAATTCCCTGGTGGTCCCGTTGTTAGAACTCAGAGCTTTTACTCCTACGGGCCAGGAGTTCACTCCCTGGTCAGGGAACTAAGATCCCACAAGCCATGCGTTATGGTCAAAAAAGTAAGAAATAAAAATATGGAATATAAAAAATACCAGTTGATTCAGATTGACAGAAACACAAAATACTGTAATAGATAATACTGGTGAGTGGCATTGGGACCATAATTTGGACAAGAGTATATATTTTCTTCTGATTATGTTGATGCTGTTCTGTTTGTTGATTGTTTTTTGGTTGATGTTCATGTAATGCTAAGTATTTCTATGAAATGTCATGACGTAGATTCTGCAACACTATTCATGGATACTTTTGTAAAAGAATGAAGAATGTATATAATCATTAAAGAAGAAATACTGGCAGATAAGTCAAAATAGCAAAATGAAATTTGATAAGTAAATACAATTACCATGGGGAATGACACATATCAGTAAAAAAAAAATTAAAAAAAAAAGTAAAGGCATCAGAGCAAGAAAAACAAAATATTAATTATGTACTACAAGGGGCTTCCCTGGTGGCTCAGATGGTAAAGAATCTGCCTGCAATGCAGGAAACCTGGCTTTGATCCCCAGTATTCTTGCCTGGTGAATTCCATGGAAAGAGGAGCCTGGTGGGCTACAGTCCATGGGTTCGTGAAGAGTGGGACATTACTGAGTGACTAATATTTTATGTACTACAAGGGAAAATTGGGAAAACTGCAGGAAATCTTTGCTAATTTTTTCCACTGTAACATTTTCAAAACTGAGCAAAGAGCTAGGCAATAAGAAGAAACTTTAGCTTAAAAAAAAAAGAGAGAGAGAGAGAGAGAGAGAGTAGATAGATTAAAAACAGTAAAACAAAGTATATTCTATGATTCTTAGTAATATAAAAGGAAACAATATAAATGAAATCACAGTGGTAGGTGGCTATATAGTTTCAAAAAGATAGGAAGCGAAGGAATTGGATTGGTGTAAATCTTTTGAGAAGTAGTTCTGAAAACTGATGAGCAAATCATGTAGTATGTTCAAAGGCCCTAATTTTATACCTATAGCAGTTGGTAAACTAGTGGAAGTGGACAATATAGAAAATATGAGGCTTTGTATGGCAAATGATCACAATTAATTAATCCATTTTTACTATTGTATTATTAATTCATGACAAGTTCATTAATTATTCGTTCTAAATTACATATGAGGCAACATTAAAGTGTTTTAAAGTCAAGCCCTAATGGTTCTTTAGAAACCCCCACATGCCTATGCCTGCATGCTCAGTTATGACTTTTTGAGACTCCATGGACTGTAACCCACCAGGGTCCTCGGTCCACGAGATTTCCCAGACACAAATACTGTAGTGAGTTGCCATTTCCTTCTTCAGGGAAATCTCCTGCATCTCTTGCATTTGACACTGTGCCAGGTGGGAAGCCCCCTTTAAAGGTAGTTCTTTTCAAATCTTCTGGACAGCAAACAGAATATTCAGAGCATGGATGCTCCTCAAACTTGTGCAGGAATTTTCTAGGATATACACGCTAAGTGTGCTTCAGATGGGGAAATTTACCTATCTCATAGAATTGAAGTCCAGCAAGAATGCTGTCAACTTCAATAAAATGGTGTTCGAGATTAATAGGAGTGTGGTAAAACCTTTTTATTGATTTAAGGCTTCAAAGGACTTACTTCTCCCCTGTAGTACAGATATGCCCTACACTTGCAGGTCTAAGCTGCTATTTCCTGTTTAGGATTTAGGAAAAATGGACTTGTATTATAACTTTTTGCCATCTAACGTGTCCTAATACACTATATCCAGGACTTTCTAAAAAAAAATTTAGTCTTATAACTAAAACAACAACAAAATTCAATTTTTGAAAAGTTTTTTTTCATTTTCTTTAGTCAATTCTAGCTTTAAAAATGACCTCTTTCTTTAATAACTCAGTTTAAAAATAGCTCTTTCTAGAACATTCTTGTCATCTCAAAGCCCCTAAATTTTTCTTACTTTCTCCCTCTGAGCTTCTGTGTGCATGCACAAAGATGTGCATGTGTGTGTCTCTGTGTGTGTGTGGTGTGTTTATTTTTATTTAGTAAACAGGAGATGGCAGTATGTGACAATTATTTCAAATGTGAAGTAATGAAATTATCTAGCACTTTGTCTCATAATGTATTATACACACATCCACAATGCCCTCTATTATTTTGCAAGTTAGAGTAAAACATTATATATTTACTTTGACAAGTTTGTTAGGAAAATGATCTCATTTCCTTTTTTTCATTGACATGAGATATTGTGAACCAAAAAAAAAGAGGTATTTTTATAAAGTTAGTTGTGCTGTATATACTCAGTCGCTCAGTCTTGTCTGAACCTTTACAATTCTGTGGACTATAGTCTGCCAAGCTCCTCTGTCCATGGGATTCTACATGCAAGAATACTGGAGTGGGTTGCCATTTCTTTCTCCAGGAGATCTTCCTGGCCCAGGGACCAAATCTGTGTCTTCTGTGTCTCTTGCATTGGCAGACAAATTTTTTACCACTAAACCACCTGGGAAGCCCTAATGTCAGATACTGAATAAATTAAAATATTTAGAAAGTAATGAAGACTTAAAGATATGCCTATAAAAGCTTGCACTTTCAGAAGTTATGCTTTTATGCATTACTAGCATTTATAAAAATGATAAAATTCTAATTTACTTACTGTGGGTGGAAGCCATTTAACAGTGATTTTAAATTTATAAATATATCTAGGGATAGTGCTTATCAATCGGCAAAAAAGAAAAGTCAACTGAAAGAAAGTGCTAACATCACCAGCCAAGTAGCTATTTTAGTGTGTAAGTTAATAGGTATTCATAGTGTGGCACACACTGTTGCTAGTTTCTCAAAATAATTTGTCCTTGGTTTTTTATGGCTTTCAGAGTCTCCCTCCATAGAAATTAACAGTGTCAGGCCCTTAAACTATTGTCTTCCTTTTCACTAGAACTTAAATCACTTTCTGTAAGCAAGGGTGGATGACTGGAAGAATTCTGGAACAGTTTTCCTCTTGATAGAAGAGTAAGCCATATGTAAAGAAAGTAGTTTTCTCTTCCTGTGTTTCATCAGTTCTGAATGAAAACAGTCTTGGGGCTTCGATGATCACATTATAAACATGAGGGAAAAGGAGGGCACATGTTTCACAAGAAAGCTGATAGAGATACTATACATTTTTTCAGCTGCTGTAAGAGCTGGCTACAAAATTTTTGAAAACTAGTGCATCCGGTCCCATCACTTCATTGAGTTTAGATGAGGAAACAATGGAAACAGTGAAAGACTTTATTTTGTTGGGCTCCAAAATCACTGCAGATGATGACTGCAGCCATGGAATTAAAATGTTTGCTCCTCAAAAGAAAAGCTATGACAAGCCTAGACAGCATATTAAAAAAACAGAGATGTTACTTTGCCAACAAAGGTCTGTATAATCAAAGCTATGGTTTTTCCAGTAGTCATGTATGGATGTGAGAGTTGGGCCATAGAGAACACTGAGTGCCAAAGAACTGATGCTTTTGAACTGTGGTGTTGGAGAAGACTCTTGAGAATCCCTGGGGCTGGAAGGAGATCCAACCAATACACCCTAAAGGAAATCAGTCCTGAATATTCATTGGAAGGACTGAGGCTGAAGCCAAAGCTCCAATATTTTGGCCACTTGATGTGAAGAGCCAGCTCATTGCAACAGACCCTGATGCTGGGGAAGAGTGCAGGCAGGAGGAGAAAGAGATGACAAAGGATGAGATGGTTGGATGACATCACTGATTCATGGATAGGAATTTGAGCAAGCTTCAGGAGATGGTGGAGGACAGGGAAGCCTGGCATGCTGCAGTCGATGGTGTTGCAAAGAGTCAGATGTGACTGAGCAACTGAATAAGTGCATAATTTAAAAAAATCAATTAAAAATTTGAGACTACTTTCTTCATAAAATAGCAAAAAGGTGTTGTTAAAAGTAATAAAATATAAAGTTTACTGTTTCCCCCATAGTCTCTATTATTGTCTTGATGTTTTCTACTTTAATTTAATGTACAGAAAAATTTTAAAATTTTTAGCATGACATGTCCAATTTGTTTTTTATACAATTTCAGCTTTAATTGCAAATATAATAGGATTTAGCATTTGCATTCACTAATATGACACAATTCATGTCCCATAACTTGTACATGCATTGTTATTTTGTTCTTACCATTGAAATGAAAACTTTGCTTAAAACTAACTCAGAAATTTGGACTTCACTTCTTGACATGTGCACACTCTACCGATACTCTCTCCCTTCATCTTACTAATGAGTAAAAAAAAAGAACTGAAAGGAAAGAACTATGGTTCATTCTGTCTTTCTTTCCCTTTTCTTCTATGTTATTATTTTCACTGTATGTTCTTGTTTAGTCACTTAGTCGTGTCTCACTCTTTTTGACCCCATGGACTGCAGCATGCCAGGCTTCACTGTCCTTTGCTATATCCCAAAGTTTGCTCAAACTCATGTTCATTTTGTCAATAATGCCATTGAACTATCTCATCATCCACTGCCCCCTTCTCCTCTTGCCTTCAATCTTTCCAAGCATTAGAGTCTTTTCCAATGACTTGGCTCTTTCCATCAGGTGACCAAAATATTGGAGCTTCACCTTTAGCATCAGTCCTTCCAGTGAATATTCAGAGTTGATTTCCTATAGGATTCACTGGTTTATCTCCTCACAGTCCAAGGGACTCTCAAAAGTCTTCTCAAGCACCAAAATTTAAAAAAGCACCAATTCTTCAGCACCCAGCCTACCTTATGGTTCAATGCTCACATCTGTATATGACTACTGGAAAAACATACAGCTTTGACTGTATGGATTTCATTGTATACAGTTGGATAAGCATAAAGGTGACATGAGTGGAAAAGATATGATAGGTTTCCTTAGGCATATATCTTGCTTAGAATATCATTGATTTCTTTTTGTGTTTGAAGAAAGTTCTTGCCTGAATAGAAAGGGGAGCCTCTTTGGACTATTAATACCCTTCCTTAATTGTAGACATAACATAGTTTAATTATATACTAAATTGTAGTCTAACATACTTTAGGCTTCCCTTGTCTTGTCTGTGCCCACATATTGCAGATGCACTGGAATTCTATACTTTAGGGTACCTCACAAATGTCTTGTGGGAATGGGTGACAAAGAACAGAGAATGCTGTGGCAGAGTGACAGACAGACACATTTTGTGTGGTTTCACCAGTCACTTGCATGCTTCATGTCCCATAGAACTTCATCTTCAAAGCAAAACTTTCTTAAAAAAAAAAAAACAAAACAAAAAAAACAAAACAAAAAAAAAAAAAAAACAAAAAACTATTAGGAACTGTAAGATGGTGACATCACAGCATTCAACCAAACCTGTCCCTTTCTCAGTGCAGTGCCTTATGTGACTGAACTGGTCACAAACTCAGGAAAACTGGTCTGCCAAATAATAGAATTATACATAGGTGAAAAGTTATACATAGGTGAAAAGATCAACATCTTTTCTTTCAGTTCAGTTCAGTCGTTCATTCATGTCCGATTCTTTGCGACCCCATGAATCGCAGCACGCCAGTCCTCCCTGTCCATCACCAACTCGTGGAGTTCACTCAGATTCATCTCCATCGAGTCCATGATGCCATCCAGCCATCTCATCCTCTGTCGTCCCCTTCTCCTCCTGCCCCCCAATCCTCCCAGCATCAAAGTCTTCCAGTGAGTCAACTCTTCACATGAGGCGGCCCAAGTACTGGAGTTTCAGCTTTAGCATCATTCCTTCCAAAGAAATCCCAGGGCTGATCTCCTTCAGAACGGACTGGTTGGATCTCCTTGCAGTCTAAGGCACCCTCAAGAGTCTTCTCCAACACCACAGTTCAAAAGCATCAATCCTTCGGTGCTCAGCCTTCTTCACAGTCCAACTCTCACATCCATACATGACCACTGGAAAAACCATAGCCTTGAGTAGACAAACCTTAGTCAGCAAAGTAATGTCTCTTCTTTTGAATATGCTATCTAGGTTGGTCATAACTTTTTTTCCAAGGAGTAAACATCTTTTAATTTCTTGGCTGCAGTCACCATCTGCAGTGATTTTGGAGCCCCCAGAAAATAAACTCTGACATTGTTTCCACTGTTTCCCCATCTATTTCCCATGAAGTGATGGGACCGGATGCCATGATCTTCATTTTCTGAATGGTGACCTTTAAGCCAACTTTTTCACTCTCCCTTTTCACTTTCATCAAGAGGCTTTTAGTTCCTCTTCTCTTTCTGCCATAAGGGTGGTGTCATCTGCATATCTGAGGTTATTAATATTTCTCCTGGCAATCTTGATACCAGCTTGTGTTTCTTCCAGTCCAGCATTTCTCATGATGTACTCTTCATATAAGTTAAATAAGCAGGGTGACAATATACATCCTTGACGTACTCCTTTTCCTATTTGGAACCAGTCTGTTGTTCCATGTCCAGTTCTAACTGTTGCTTCCTCACCTGCATACAGATTTCTCAAGAGGCAGGTCAGGTTGTCTGGTATTCCCATCTCTTTCAGAATTTTCCACAGTTTATTGTGATCCACACAGTCAAAGGCTTTGGCCTAGTCAATAAAGCAGAAATAGATGTTTTTCTGGCACTCTGTTGCTTTTTCCATGATCCAGTGGATGTTGGCAATTTGATCTCTGGTTCCTCTGCCTTTTCTAAAACCAGTTTGAACATCTTTTGTTTAAGCCTCTTATATTGGACTGCTGAATATTTTGTTTATCCTCTAGGTGTAAACCCCACAATCTCTACCTCATCCAAACTTTCATGTGCCCCTGTTAATTAATGACTTACATGTAGAATTGCCAATTTTTTCTTGCCTTTGTCTTCTCTAAGGTCTGGTCAATGAAAAGTACTGACAGTGATTATAGTGTATAAGTGAAGGGAGTTAGGGATATTTTTACCCTTCTCCTTTGTCACCTAAGAATTATTTAGCAGTGATTAAGTTTCTCTACTGAAAGCTACAGCTTCAGATAAGCAGTTCCTATATCCTTGGTACTAGAGACCAGAAATAGCTTCGTCTGCCCTTTCAAGTCTGAGGGTGATAAATTCTTTCTGATATTTCTATTCCAGGGTGCCTTGCAATTCCCTATCTGGTTTTCTCTACTCTTATCATCCAGAAGTAAACCTTTCATTAACTTTTTCTAATCCTTAACTGTTTCATCCTTTGGTTTTAGAATCCATAGTGATGCAATTAATGATACCACGTGTATATGTGTGTGTAAATCACTTGTCATGTCAAACTCTTTGCAACCCGATGGACTGTAGCCTGCCAAGTTCCTCTGTCCATGGATTTCTCCAGGCAAGAATACTGGAGTGAGTCACCATGCCCTTCTCCAGGGTATCTTCCCTACCCAGGGATTGAACCTTGGTATCGTGCACTGGCAGGTAGATTCTTTACCATCTGAGCCTCTAGGGAAGCCCCTGTGATACCATACTCATTGTTAAAAGCAATCTAAAAGCTTCAGTAATATTTCCCAGATGCTCTCAATGTCTTCTGGACATACAAACACTGGAACAAACCTATATTCAAAGTTGGGTATAGTAGAACACTGCAAGAAAGAATATGCACCACAGAGAATAATGAGAAATATAACAGATACATTGTTTGAAATGCTTACAGAATTTGGGCTTGTGCGAGGTGACTTTGGGAATGGTTCCTAAAGCAGGATTTGCTCTGCATTGTGTGCTATTAAGAAGAAGGGGAGACTTTAAGGAGAGGCAAATGTTTGGTATCTTCAGGTATTTGAACAGTGACTTTGTTTTCATTTGAGGTTCTAGCTTTGGTCTCATTAATGTTGCATAATGTGAATTAGCTGACAGTCTTTGTGAGATTGTCCACACTCAACAAGAGAATCCTAAAGCCTATCTCTGAGTGCCAAGTACCTTCTAACAACACCAAGGTCTAGGAGCTATGGTCAGATCAGTTCCCAAATACCAGCAGACACTTTTTTCTTTCACTACTTTCATATTTAACCACATTCTACTCCTATATTTTTGTGTTCAATCCAAGTATTGCCAACTTCATTAAGGCATTTACAATTGTCTATCCTTCTTCCTCTCAGATATTATATTTTCTCTCATACTAATATAGCTACTTACACTCCAAGTTTATATTGTTTACTTTATTATTTACAATTCTTTGTAGATGGAAATTTGATACAGATTAGGAAGTACTGATGTTTTATTTCAGTTTTGCAACAATCAATATTTTCCATGCATTATATGTGTGTGTTAATCTTTATGACTGCTTTTTAAATGAATGCTAATCTCAAACAGATTAAAGATAGCTTCAAAAAGAAGGGACACTGCCCTTTAGCAATATACAAATTTTGACAGAATTTATGTTCATAAACAGAAATGTACATGTTCATATTTCTCACAAACTAAATTAATTATTAAATTTAGAGCATAAAACTATAATTTATTTGGCTATTCTTTGTTTGCTATGAATCTGTCAAATTTACACTTGTTAAGTGGAGCATAAGATACAGGATAGTGAGCCATTTTTCATCAACAAGCCAGAAGTGAATTTGAAAAAGAGATTCTAGAGGAAGTACCCACTATATCTTGAGGGGCCACATGAGGAGGTCCAGGCAAAGGACACACAGAGAAAAGGGCAGGACCTGGGACACATGCCTTGATTGGGATTCTTGGGTGGAAGACCTGATTGTCAATTCAAACCAAAAGAATGGGGTTTCAGCAGGTCCCCTAAGGATCTTACCTAAGGAGAGCATGGGGCTGGGAGAAGGAAGGCACTGGGAGGGTGAGGAAACTGTTGATTATATGGGGTGTTGGGAAAGTCACATTCAGAACTTACCTTTGTTTGTAACTCTGCGAGCTATTATTTCCTGCTAGTATTTTCATGCGTGCATTAACACAAGGCTGTTAATGTCAGTTTAAAGTCCTTGCAGCCCAACTAGTTAAATAAAGTTGTTGCCAAGGCAGCAATACCATGGAGTAGCTTTGCAAATCTCTTGACACTGTTCCATTATATATACCAATTTCTGAGGCTATGATTGTCAACAGAAAGATCAACAAAAATATCTGCAGTGGTATTGCTCAGTTAATATATTAAAATTTTAAGGTTTTGATATTAATAAGATGTAGGCTCCTATCATCTCATGGAAAACATTGTTCTCTGAGAAACTGTTAAGATAATGAGCCTGAACTAATAAAAATTATACTTAACATTATGGTAGTAGTTTCTGCAAAGCAAGTTAATGTCTGCTATTTATAAATATGCACATATGGTTCACAGCACCAGCTCCCTATTAAAACTCAAAGGGAAGATACAAATGCATTGACACTCAGGTCTAAATAAGTGCTTAATTATACTTCATGGGTTTCTTGTAATGTATCACTCATTCCTTTATATCTTCATGTTCAAGCCATGGTGTGTAGTTGCTTGCTTTACTAAGATTTTTCTTGAGTCAAGAGTTTCCAATCTGTACTATATTATTTGGTTTCAAATACTTCACCCTTATCCATATTTCTAAATATTAGAGGTAATATATATTTATGTATAAGTTTAAGTAGTGAGACTTCTTTTGTTATATAAATGAAACTATATCAAATGTCAACAAACACAGAAAGACTTTTATACCATATGAATGGTATAAAGTGATTCCTTTATCTCAACACAGAGCACTGTGTTGAGTTGGGAATGTGAATGGAAAGTCTAAGCAATAAGATAGATTTTCCCATTAATCACTCTGTCATAGGTGATTTAATATGATTATTAAAAAGAGAATTTATCGACCTATTTATAAATAATACTTAAAGGTACTTCCCAATGAATTCTTCCAGTCTCATTCCCAATCTTAAGAAACAGAAAAAAATAAAAAGCAACAGTATTCTACAAAATGTATATTTCTGAAGGTAGGTAAGTAAAATAGTTATACACTGGAAATGTTAGAGCATCAATGTTAAAGTAAATATTATATCTAAGCATAGTATTTTAAAATTTCTGGATTAAATCTAAATATACTGGAAATAAATAATATGGGAACTATAGACACTCACTATAGAAGAAAAACGTATTAATTTGCAAAAGAAGGACTAAGAATACATTTTGAAGGGTCAGGTGACAGAAAAGTTCCCTGAGATGCCTCTTATAATAAAATTAGAAATGTATGCTAAAATGCATGCTAACCCAAAAATCTGATGAGATGAAAATAGAGATTTCAGTCCAAATAGAAAACACAAAAATGCAGAATTCATCGGGAAAATCTAATCAAAGGCATGGAGAGGGATATGCATATTAATACAATTAATATGGAGGAAAAACTAGAAAAAGATGAGGAAATCAGACAAGTGAAAATGATATGGAAGAGAGACCAACAGTCTTCAATATAATAAATGACATATAAAATACAATATATAATAGAATAATATATAATATATTTTATATAATAGAAGGAAACCATCTAAAATGAAAATCAAATCAAGAATTTAGCACATAGCCTATAAAACTGAATTAAAACTTTCAAATTAAATGTATATCCTGGGGAAGTTATAGAAAGTAAATCATAAATAGAGTTATAATATATCATGTAGAAATGCCTATTTTTCACAGAATAGAGGATGGCTTTTTCTTTTTCTTTTTTTTTCCCCTAATGTTTCACAGCTATATTACATGACAAAAGACAGTGAAACAGAGCCTAAACTGAAGGGACATCCATGTATATTGTGCTGAGTTAACTTGTTATTAAGGGACAGAAATTCTCAAATGCAAAACACCTGAGAGAATTTCTCTGGCTGTTGAGAGAAAGCTTATTCCTGTTCTTTAAATCTCAGGCTTTGTTCCTTCTAATCTTTTCAGGTGGTTCTTTCCTGGATTTAGGGAATCTCCTCACATACATGTGTTGATTTATACTCAACTGAATACTCTGGGTGGAGCTTTATTAGAGAAATCTGGACTTTTCTTTCTTTGCAGCTTTTTTTCTTCCTGTACTTTTTGTAAGTGCTCACTGTATTGGCTTCCTTGGTCTCTCACCTCAGTCTTCTCACCTCTGGTAGACTTCCAGAGACATCCTGGGTTCCACCTTTCTGTTCCTTAGCCTATAAACTTCTTCTAGGCAATACATTTGGACAGTCATTAGGCATACCTTGTCTGTTTCCTTTCTCTCATGGTTCAGTGTCCTTTGTTGCCTAATAGCCAATGACATAAGAACTGCTTATTTATATACATTGTCCTATTTATTATTCAAGTGTATAAATAAATCTGGTTTCTGTTACTCCATATTGGTCACAAGAAATCATATATCCTTAATCTTCAAGTCAAGGATATCTTATGAATTATAGCACACTTTTTGCTAAGTCAACTCAGTTGTGTCCAACTCTTTGTGGCTCTATGGACTGTAGCCCTTTAGTCTCCTCTGCCCATGGGATTTTCTAGGTAAGAGTACTGGAGTAACTTGCCATGCTCTTCTCCAGGGGATCTTCCCGACCCAGGGATTGAACCCAGGTCTTGTGCATTGCAAACAGATTCTTTACTGTCTGAGCCACCAGGGAAGCCACAAAGTTTAGAAATGCTATATTCATGCTCAGTCGTGTCCAATTCTTTGTGACCATGATCTGTAGCCCAGCAGGCTCCTCTGTCCATGGGCTTTTCCTGGCAAGAATACTGGAGAGGGTTGTCATGCCCTCCTCCAGTGGATCTTCCAGGGATTGAACTTGTGTCTCCCGTGTCTCCTGCATTGGCAGGCAGGTTCTTTACTGTTAAACCATTAGGGAAGCCCCTAGAGCATCCCACCCACACCTTTATATATATATATATATATATATATATATATATATATATATATATATATATATATATTTTTTTTTTTCCATAAAGAAGGATGGAGCTTGGGTAGAAGAGAGGAAGTTATTTTCTCCACCAAATCCCTGATATCCAGTGGTTGTGGACATTTCTTATTCCAGCTTCAGAACTTGTGGCCTGTTAAGTAGGATCATCCTATTGTACTTTCATCGTGTATCTTCTATATATCCCCATTGTTAACAAGTCCTCATTAGATAGGAAAAAAAAAATAGTCTGTTATCTATAGACAGGAAATTACACAGCTCATCTTATCTACCACTATATAATTATTAAAGTGACTTTAAATTATTTTCAGAATTGTGAAAACAATCAACTTTAAGAAGGTCAAGTAACTGTAAAAATTCTACACTTACCATATTCTCATCATGGTCCTAAGTTTCCATATTTGGATGCCTGCCCTTCTGGGAACCAAAGAACATATGACAACTACAGGCTAAATGTGTGAATTAGTATTGCATTTACATAAAATTGTCATATATTCTTTGGCAGATACAGATCACAGATGGAGTATCCACAGTTTTTAAAAGGGGACATTTTTGTTGCTCTTGTTGCTTCCTTATTCCATAGCCACTATATTCTTCTTTCTTTCCCATTTTAATGCCTGCATTAAATCCTTTCATCAACTTTATACACAAAAGATTGAAATTTTGATTGAAAATGTACACAATGTTTTAATTATTGATATGGATAAAGTTAACTTCAGTTGGTTAATTAAAATCTAGATATAATTGTGGCTTAGACTCTGATAGCTTACAGTTAATGATGTCAGAGTCGTGATTTCCAAAGAAGAAGATTTAATTTTGGGACCAGGGGTCAGGCTTGATCACTCAAGAGCTTTTGCGTAGCAGAGTTTTTTTAAAGTATGAAAAGGGACACAGAAAGCTTCTGACACAGACATCAGAAGGGGGACACAGTGCCCCCGTTGCTAGTCTAAGCAAGGGAGTTATATACTTTTTAAAATTTGCTGTTAAATTAAATCAAAAGAATGTCTCAAGGTCGTAAAAATCTTACCAGACCCACTGCCATAATATGCATTTTAAGATAACAGGATTAGTCAGAGAAGGAATTCAAGAAAGACAAACAGTCCTCAAGTAGGATACATTGTTGTTATATAATTCTTACTAAGGAATATAGAAAATAAAAGTTTGTCCTTTCCTCCTCCTTGAGAATTCCAGACCCCTATCTCCTCCTTAAGAAGCCCAGAGCTCTTTCCCCTCCTCAGGGACCCTGGACTTCTTATCAGCCTAACTAGAAATTGACTCTCTCAACTCACTGAAGAAACAAAGACAAATCGGTAGCACTCCTGGATTCCCTGGTGGCCCAGACTGTAAAGTGTCTGCCTGTAATGTGGGAGACCTGGGTTCAATCCCTGCTTTGGGAAGATCCCCTGGAGAAGGAAATGGCAACCCACTCTAGTACTCTAGCCTAGAAAATTCCATGGGTGGAGGAGCCTGGTAGGCTACAGTCCATGGAGTCACGAAGAGTCGGACACGACTGAACCACTCCACTGGTTCTGGAGTGGATTTTTCACATGTGAATCTTTCATTCGCTAGTGACTTTGGCCCAGAAAACATCTATCGCCAAAGTATTAAATATGTAGTGATGTTATTAGTATAATAATATATAATCTGTATAATAATATATATTATGTAATTATATATATTATATATAATCTCTCAGAATCTGCCTTTGTATCCTTGTGTCTAATGTCTTCTTTCTCACTTTGGAAACAGTAGGGTTCTTATTCCTTTGACATTATCTAGTGATCTCTCATGAAGGACCACATCAGTTACGCTAGCCTCAGAAACACTGCTGCCTCAGGACTTTTGCACTTCCTCTTCCTCAAATATTTATAAGGATAGCACTCTCACTACCTTTAGGTCTTCACTGAAAATTTGCCTTTGGGATTAACTCTTCCCATGACACCATGTTAAATATAAATATTTACAAGCTAAAAATCTTTCATACAAACTCCACACTCTAACATATATTACCATGTAGCATAATACATATTGTATGCATTAATCATATTTATATCCTTATTCTTTCTCTAAAATGTAAACTTCCAAGAGTCGGGGTTTTGGTCTCTTTACTGTTAATTTCTAGGACCTAGACCAGGACTGCCTATATGCATGCCAAACGTCCGACTCTTTTGTAATCCTATGGACCATGGCCTGCCAGGCTTCTCTGTCCATGGGGATTATCTAGGCAAGAACACTGGAGTGGGTTGCATGTCCTCCTCCAGGAGAACAGGACTGGATACACAGTAATTGTGTAATCTATTGTTAAATACACATATTTAAATATATAATGAATTGAATGACACTATTTTTTATGAAATAAAAATACAATAATATCTGAACTGGATAACCTAGTCATTAAAAAAAAAAAAGAATTCTAAATGTGTCTGAATCCAAATAGACACTTAAAATGTATTTTTCTGAGTAAAATATGAATGAATGAACAACTTAAAACCATAAAGAGATCTTTCTTCAAATGTTTTATGTGTTTGACTTTTTAAAAATGTCTTTCTCCTTGCTGTTGGCCTTCTATAAATATGTATTTAACTTAACATAGGCCAAGTAGTTTTTAATAGTTCTTGTTAAAAAGAGATCAGTAGCCAGACAAAGGCTATGTTCCAACTAAAGTAGTCCTTTATCATAGCAGTACATGACGTCTCATAGGAAAGTAACTTAATGATAATTTGACCTTCAAAATAAATATAGTTACTGTATTATAAAGTATGTCTTACAAAGGCTGTGAGATTTACTCACATTAAAGTACTCTGAAGAGATCCAATAAAGTGGCACAAATTTATCATCTCCTATTTTTAGTTATCTCATGTGGTTGAAACTGCTAATTTACATGTTGCTAATTTTAATACAATTAATGCCTGATTAAGCACCTTTGCTTCCTATGCTTCATAGCTAATTTATGGAATTGCAGCTAAATGATATTAGCTGTGATTTTTTTCTTTAATTTTTGTTCTTTGAAATTTACCAAAATTGTGCCAAAATGCTATAGATTGCAAATACATATGCAATATAATGCTCAATGTCATATGTAATCAAGAAAATTTAAATTCATATGGCACTGCACACACCTACTTCAGTTCAGTTCAGTTCAATTGCTCAGTTGTGTTCCACTCTTTTCGACCCCATGAATCGCAGTATGCCAGGCCTCCCTGTCCACCATCAACTCTCAGAGTTTACCCAAACTCATGTCCATCAAGTTGGTGATGCCATCCAGCCATCTCATCCTCTGTCCTCCCCTTCTCGTCCTGCCCTCAATCCCTCCCAATATCAGAGTCTTTTCCAATGAGTCAACTCTTTGCATGAGGTGGCCAAAATATTGGAGTTTCAGCTTCAGCATCAGTCCTACTTAAACAGTTTTTAAAAAAGAAACAAAAATAACAGAAACAACTTACAATACTCTGTGTTGGTATGGATGTGGAGCAAAAAAAAAAAAAAAAAAAAAAAAGAAAGAAAAAAAAAACCCTTCATTCATTAAATAAAATGTGGTTTCCAGGGATTTGGGAGGAGGGGAAGTTGAACAGTCTTACTCTTTTTTTTTTTTTTTTTTTTTTTTTAGTTTTTATTTTTAAATTTTAAAATCTTTAATTCTTACATGCATTCCCAAACATGAACCCCCTCCCACCTCCCTCCCCATAACGTCTTTACTCTTAAGGTATTCTGTAAGGCGATGAGATTGTATGATAATGTAGTTGTGGGTACATGGTACTATGTGTGTGTTGAAACTATGGAAATATAAACTACAAAGACTGACTCTTAATATATTAAATTTATTTAAATTATCCCAGTAAGGAATCCAGACTCTGAAAAAGACTCCAACTGTATTCAGTTCGGTCGCTGAGCTGTGCCTGACTCTTTGCGATCCCATGGACTGCATCACGCCAGGCCTCTCTGTCCATCCCCAACTCCTGTAGTTTACTCAAACTCATGTCCATTGAGTCAATGATGCCATACAGCCATCTCATCCTTCTCATCCTGCTTTCAGTCTTTCCCAGAACCAGGATCTCTTCCAATGACTCAGCTCTTCACTTCAGGAGGCCAAAGTATTGGAGTTTCAGCTTCAACATCAGTCTTTCCAATGAACATTCAGGACTGATTTCCATTAGGTTGCACTAGTTAGATCTTCTTGCTGTCCAAGTGACTCTCAGAATCTTCTCCAATACCACAGTTCAAAAAAGCATTAATTATTTGGTGCTCAGCTTTCTTTATTGTCTAATTTTCACATCCATACATGACTACTGGAAAAACCATAGCTTTGACTAGACAGACCTTTGCTGACAAAGTAATGTCTCTGTTTTTTTATATGCTATCTAGTTTGGTCATAACTTTTCTTCCAAGGAGCAAGCGTCTTCTAACTTCATGACTGCAGTCACTGTCCACAGTGATTCTGGATCCCAAGAAAATAAAGTCTGTCACCGTTTTCACTGTTTCCCCATCTATTTGCCATGATATGATGGGACCAGATGCCATGATCTTAGTTTTCTGAATTTTGAGTTCTAAGCCAACTTTTAAACTCTCCTCTTTCACTTTCATCAAGAGGCTCTTTGCTACTGCCACTGTTGCTAAGTTACTTCAGTCATATCCGACTCTGTGTGACCCCATAGACGGCAGCCCACCAGGCTCCCCCATCCCTGGGATTCTCCAGACAAGAATAATGGAGTGGGTCGCCAGCTCCTACTCAAATGCATGAAAGTGAAAATTGAAAGTGAAGTCGCTCAGTCATGTCTGACTCTAAGCGACCCCATGGACTGTAGCCTACGAGGCTCCTCCATCTATGAGATGTTCCAGGCAAGAGTACTAGACTGGGTTGCCATTGCCTTCTCTAAAAAGGCTCTTTAGTTCCTCTCTTTCTGCCATAAGGGTGGTGTCATCTGCATATCTGAGATTATTGATATTTCTCCCTGCAATCTTGATTCCAGCTTGTGCTTCATCCCTCCTGGCATTTCCCATTATATACTCTGCATATAAGTTAAACAAACAGGGTGACCATATACAGCCTTGATGTAATCCTTTCCTGATTTGGAACCAGTCTGTTTTTCCATGTCCAGTTATAACTGTTGCTTCTTGACCTGCATACATATTTCTCAGGAGGCAGGTCAGGTGATCTGGTATTCCCATCTCTTGAACATTTTCCCACAGTTTGTTGTGATCCACACAGTCAAAGGATTTGGCATAATCAACAAACCAGAAGTAGATGTTTTTCTCAAACTCTCCTGCTTTTGATGATCCAAGGATGTTGGCAATTTGATCTCTGGTTCCTCTGCCTTTTCTAAATGCAGCTTGGACATCTGTAACTTTACGGTTCATGTACTGTTGAAGCCTGGCTTGGAGAATCTTGAGCATTATTTACTAGCATGTGAGATGAGTGCAATTGTGTGGTAGTTTGAGAATTCTTTGGAATTGGCTTTCTTTGGAATTGGTATGAAAACTGACTTTTCCAGTCCTGTGGCCACTGCTGAGTTTTCCAAATTTGCTGGCATATTGAGTGCAGCATTTTCACAGCATCATCTTTTAGGATTTAAAATAGCTCAAGTGGAATTCCATCACCTCCACTAGTTTTGTTTGTAGATATGCTTCCTAAGGCCCGATTGACTTCACATTCCAGGATATCTGGCTCTGGGTGAGTGATCACAGCATTCTGATTATCTGGGTTGTGAAGATCTTTTTTTTTTTTTTTTTTAATAGATTTCTGTGTATTCTTGTCACCTTTTCTATATCTTCTTCTTCTGTTAAGTCCATACCATTTCTGTCCCTTATTGAGCCCATCTTTGCATGAAATTTTCCCTTGGTATCTCTAATTTTCTTGGACACATCTCTAGTCTTTCCCATTCTATTTTTCTCTTCTATTTCTTTGCACTGATCACTGAGGAAGGCTTTCTTATCTCTCCTTGCTATTCTTTGGAACTCTACATTCAAATGGGTATATCTTTCGTTTTCTCCTTTGCCTTTCACTTCCCTTTTCACAGCCATTTGTAAGGCCTCTTGGGACAACCATTTTGCATTTTTTAAATTTCTTTTTCTTGGGGATAGTCTTGATCCCTTCTTCCTTTACAATATCATGAACTTCTGTCCATAGATTTCTGGGCACTCTCTCTATCAGATCTAATCCCTTGAATCAATTTGTCACTTCACTGTACAATTGTAAGGGATTTGACTTGGGTCATACTTGAATGGTCTAGTGGTTTTGTCTTCTTTCTTCAATTTAAGTCTGAATTTGGCAAAAAGAGTTCTTGATCTGAGCCACAGTCAACTCCTGGCCTTGTCTGTATAGAGTTTCTCCATCTTTGGCTTCAAAGAATATAATCAATCTGATTTTGGTATTGACCATCTGGTGATGTCCATGTGTACAGTCTTTCCTTGTGCTGTTGATAGAAGGTGTTTGCTATGACCAGTGCATTCTCTTGGCAAAACTCTATGAGCCTTTGCCCTGCTTCATTCTGCACACCAAGGCCAAATGTGCCTGTTACTCCAGGTATTTCTTAACTTCCTGCTTTTGGATTCCAGTCTGCTGGAAAAGGACATCTTTTTTGGGTGTTAGTTCTAGAAGGTCTTGTAGGTCTTCATAGAACCGTTCAATTTAAGCTTATTCAGCATTATTAGTTGGGGCATAGATTTGCATAGCTATATTACTACTCTATTAAAGAAACTGATTGGAGGAGGTTAGTGAAAAAGTCACCAACCTAAGTAACTTTGGAAAGAAGTTAGGCTGGGAAAAGTAATGTCAAAAAGAGCTCTATAAAAGAGACCATAGCAAAAATCAACAAAGCCAAAAGCTGATACGTTGAAAGGATAAATAAAATTGACAAACCGTTAGCCAGACATATCAAGAAACAAAGGGAGAAAAAGCAAATCAATAAAATTAGAAATGAAAATGGAAAGATCACAACAGACAACACAGAAATACAAAGGATCATAAGAAACTACTAACAGCAATTATATGCCAATAAAATGGACAACATGGAAGAAATGGACAAATTCTTAGAAAAGTACAACTTTCCAAAATTTAACCAGGAAGAAATAGAAAATCTTAACAGACCCATCACAACCACAGAAATTGAAACTATCATCAGAAATCTTCCAGCAAACAAAAGCCCAGGTCCAGAAGGCTTCACAGCTGAATTCTACCAAAAATTTCGAGAAGAGCTAACACCTATCCTACTCAAACTCTTTCAGAAAATCACAGAGGAAGGTAAACTTCCAAACTCATTCTATGAGGCCACCATCACCCTAATACCAAAACCTGACAAAGATGCCACAAAAAAGGAAAATCACAGGCCAATATCACTGATGAACATAGATGCAAAAATCCTTAACAAAATTCTAGCAATCAGAATCCAACAACACATTAAAAAGATCATACACCATGACCAAGTGGGCTTTATCCTAGGGATGCAAGGATTCTTCAATATCCACAAATCAATCAATGTAATTCACCACATTAACAAATTGAAAAAATAAAAGACATATGATTATCTTAATAGATGCAGAGAAAACCTTTGAAAAAATTCAAGATCTTTATGATAAAAACTCTCCAGAAAGCAGGAATAGAAGGAACATACCTCAACATAATAAAAGCTATATATGACAAACCCACAGCAAACATTATCCTCAATGGTGAAAAATTGAAAATATTTCCCCTAAAGTCAGGAACAAGACAAAGGTGCCCATTTTAATTGCTACTATTCAACATAGTTTTGGAAGTTTTGGCCACAGCAATCAGAGCACAAAAAGAAATAAAAGGAATCCAAATTGGAAAAGAAGTAAGACTCTCACCATTTGTAGATGACATGATCCTCTACATAGAAAACCCTAAAGACTCCACCAGAAAATTACTAGAGCTAATCAATGAATATAGTAAAGTTAAATGATATAAAATCAACACACAGAAATCCCTTGCATTCCTATACACTGATAATGAGAAAGTAGAAAAAGAAATTAAGGAAACAATTCCATTCACCATTGCAACGAAAAGAATAAAATACTTCAGAATATATCTACCTAAAGAAACTAAAGACCTATATATAGAAAACTATAAAACATTGGTGAAAGAAATCAAACAGGACACTAATAGATGGAGAAATATACCATGTTCATGGATCAGAAGAATCAATATAGTGAAAATGAGCATACTACCCAAAGCAATCTACAGATTCAATGCAATCCCTATCAAGCTACCAGAGGTATTTTTAACAGAGCTAGATTAAATAATTTCACAGTTTGTATGGAAATACAAAAAACCTCGAATAGCCAAAGCAATCTTGAGAAAGAAGAATGGAACTGGAGAAATCAACCTGCCTGACCTCAGGCTCTACTACAAAGCCATAGTTATCAAGACAGTATGGTACTGGCACAAAGACAGAAATATAGATCAATGGAACAAAATAGAAAGCCCAGAGGTGAGTCCATACACCTATGGACACCTTATCTTTGACAAAGGAGAGAAGAATATACAATGGATTAAAGACAATCTCTTTAACAAGTGGTGTTGGGAAAACTAGTCAAACACTTGTAAAAGAGTGAAACTAAAACACTTTCTAACACCATACACAAAAATAAACTCAAAATGGATTGAAGATCTAAACGTAAGACCAGAAACTATAAAGCTCCTAGAGGAGAGCATAGGCAAAACACTCTCCAACATAAATCTCAGCAGGATCCTCTATGACCCAACTCCCAGAATACTGGAAATAAAAACAAAAATAAATGGGATCTAATTAAAATTAAAAGCTTCTGCACAATAAAGGAAACTATAAGCAAGGTGAAAAGACAGCCTTCAGAATGTGAGAAAATAATAGCAAATGAAGCAACTGACAAACAACTAATCTCAAAAATATACAAGCAACATATGCAGCTCAATTCCAGAAAAATAAATGACCTAATCAAAAAATGGGCCAAAGAACTAAATAGACATTTCTCCAAAGAAGACATACGGATGGCTAACAAACATATGAAAAGATGCTCAACATTACTCACTATCAGAGAAATGCAAATGAAAACCACAATGAGGTACCATTTCATACCAATCAGAATGGCTGCAATCCAAAAGTCTACAAGCAATAAATGCTGGAGAGGGTGTGGAGAAAAGGGAACCCTCTTACATTGTTGGTGGGAATGGAAACTAGTACAGCCACTATGGAGGACAGTGTGGAGATTCCTTACAAAACTGGAAATAGAACTGCCTTATGACCCAGCAATTCCACTGCTGGGCATACACACCTAGGAAACCAGAATAGAAAGAGGCACGTGTAGCCCAATGTTCATCGCAGCACTGTTTATAATAGCCAGGACATGGAAGCAACCTAGATGTCCATCGCAGATGAATGGATAAGAAAGCTGTGATTCATATACACAATGAAGAATTACTCAGCCATTAAAAAGAATACATTTGAATCAGTTCTAATGAGGTGGATGAAACTGGAGCCTATTATACAGAGTGAAGTAAGCCAGAAAGAAAAACACCAATACAGTATACTAACACATATATATGGAATTTAGGAAGATGCTAATGATAACCCTGTATGCAAGACAGCAAAAGAGACATAGATGTATAGAATAGTCTTTTGGACTCTGGGAGAGGGAGAGGGTGGGATGATTTGGGAGAATGGCATTGAAACATGTATAATATCATTTAAGAAACAAATAGCCAGTCCAGGTTTGATGCCGGATACAGGATGCTTGGGGCTGGTGCACTGGGATGACCCACAGAGATGGTATGGGGAGGGAGGTGGGAGAAGGGTTCAGGGTTGGGAACACGTGTACACCCATGGCAGATTCATGTTGATGTATGGCAAAACCAATACAGTATTGTAAAGTAAAAAAGAAAAATAAAAAAAAAAAGAGCTCTACATAGCACAGTACTCTAATTGATAAAATTCCCATGGTGGTACAGGTTATCAATTTTGATGATAGTATAGATATATAATTGGATTAAATATTAACTAGATGGAAGTTAAATGGAAGGACCTAGATATCTCACTGCTGAATTAGAACGTCACAGATGAACAAAGGAGACAAACAACTCACATGATAATGGGACAGATTTGGAGACATTATTATGAGCTCATGTTTAGCTTAATATAGATGTAAATCAATATACATAATAAGATAATAGATATGTGTGTATACATAGTGACAAATGTACAGATTTAGAGATATTGATAGATGTGTGTCTTTATCTTTCTATTTATCTAAAAGGAAGAATGCATAGTGACTACTTGCCAAATAATGGAGTATTCAATAGAAGAAAAAGAGTAAGTTGAATGTATGAAACCTGGCAAATACTACCTCATGGAGGTTATCAACATTACTATCTTCAGTGGTAAGTCATGTTGACGGTATAAAGCCTCATGATATAATTAAAATGACACTTTCCTTCTGAGCTACTCCTTCCCAAAATGTGTAAGCAGAGTCTAATTATGAAAAAACACCAATTAAGTTTCTTTTGAGCAATATTGTACAAAATGTATGGCCAATATGACTTAAAACCATCAAGGTCATCAAAAGCAAGAAAAGTGTATGAAACTGTCAGAGCCAAATAGAAGAGAGTCTAGGACCTGTCTACTAAATGTAATATATCATTCTATGTAAACTCCTGAATATTTAAAAAAAAGTATTAATTGAAAACTGAATACATTTCTTAACTTTAGTCTGTGTATAGTTACATTACTAAATAAAACATAAATATAAATATTTTATAAACAATAAAATTTTTAAAAGTTCAATGTAGAAGGGTTGTAAACAATGTGTAAAGAAAATATTTCCCAGAAAATATCTGGAAATATGTATAAATATCAGGGAATATCATAAATATATATAATTGTCTATGTCATATAGTATTTTAAATTTGTTACATTATGATATAAGTTTTTTAATGCTTTATTGGTTCAGTTCAGTTCAGTCACACAGTTGTGTCCGACTCTTTGCAACCCCATGAATTGCAGCACACCAGGCTCCCTGTCCATCACCAACTCCCGGAGTTCACTCAGTCTCACGTCCAGCGAGTCAGTGATGCCATCCAACCATCACATCCTCTCTCGTCCCCTTTCCTCCCAGCATCAGAGTTTTTTCCAATGAGTCATCTCTTCACATTATTCATTAGGAATGTAATTAATGGAAAATATTGTGACAAAGAAAAGCATAACAATATTATAACAATATTATCTAAAATTCCTTTTTCCTTTTGAAAAGTTACAAACCTCACAACCATAGCATAAGTCCTAGGGCATGAAACTTAACAATTTAGGTGAAAGTGAAAGTCACTCAGCTGTGTTCAACTTTTTGCAACCCCATGGACTATGCAGTCCATGAAATTCTCCAGGCCAGAATATTGGAGTGAGTACTGAGAGAGTCAGTTCCTAGGCAGGTTGATAAAAAGTCTGGGGCTCTCAGGGAGGAGATAGGGTTCTTGAATTCTCAAGGAAAAGGAGAAGACAAACTCTTTTTCTATATTGCTTTGTCTTAGTCAATACAACAATGTATCCTGCTTGAGAACAGTTTCTCTTTCCTGAACACTTTCTGATTAATCCTGTTTTCTTAAAATGTATATTATGGGAGTGGGTCTAGTAAAATCTATCTATTGTTAGTTCTAATCTTGTTATCTTAAAATGTAAATTGTGGGAATGGGTCTAGTAAGATCTTTACAACCTTGAGACATTCGTTTGATATATTGTAATAACCAATAGAAAATAGTATATAATTTCCTTGCTTAGACTAGAGACTGGGACACTCTCCACCACTTTTCTGATGTCTGTGTCAGAAGCTTTCTCTGTCCCTTTTTCACTTTAATAAAACTCTGCTACACAAAAGCTCTTGAGTAATCAAACCCTGTCCCTGGTCCCAAAGCTAAATCTTTGGTGGTCAAGAATCATTCACCATGAGCTATCAGTAGGTTTTCCCTTCTCCAGGAGATCTTCCCAACCCAAGGACTGAGCCCAAATATCCTGATTGCAGGTGGATTCTTTACCAACTAAGCCACCAGGGAAGCCCAGGAATACAGGAGTGGTTAGCCTATCTCTTCTCCAGTAGATCTTCCGGACCTAAGAATCCAACCGGGTTCTCCTGCATTGCAGGTGGATTCTTTAGAAGCCAAGCTATGAGGGAACCCTTATTGGAAGACTGGGACAATTGTGGGTCATACACTTTTGTAAATTTAATATTTTTAAATTGTAAAACTGATTATAACAATTTTTAAAAATTGCATGGGTGAACAATTTAAAATCTTCCACATGCCCCTATGCCATCTTTTGTGGCAGTTCATATATAACATTTAAAATTCTATATATTTCCTTAGCAAGCAAAATATTCATGTATCCGAGGAACTGCAAGCTACATATTTAATTCATTGCAGATCAATAAGAATGTATGAACTAAAATTCAATATCATTAGCGATTTAAAGTTCTTTAGTGTGCATCCTTAAAACATACCAAATATTTCATAGAAGAGTTGCAAAGTCTGGATCCACTTTTTGTCATATGAATAAACACTTTTTTAACCAGAGGTATAACACACAGAATATAATGATAGAAATAAAACATTTCAAAAGTCAATCTCATGAAGAGTTTCCTGTACATATGAAATAACAGAATCATGGAATATATATATGAATCATAATTAGTGAGATAATTGATAATGGCAATTTTAATATGTTAAAGCAACTGTAAATCCTGATTGCATTCTTACTGAAATTAGATATATGGTTAACAATGTCAGAAATAAGTTCATTTTTAACCATAAAAATTAAATTCAATCATAATTATGCCTAACCAATCATACTCAATTTCATTTGAGAAAATTGTATTATGATAGAAATAAGCTGAGAATGAAACATCTAAAATATAATTATTTTATTTCCTCATCTTTGATTTTCCTCTATATTTTAATAGGTGTACTTACATGGCTAGTGTACTTGCATGGCATCAGCTAACACTAATTGGACTGATTGAAGATGTTATCTGATTCCTTTTCATGTGAATGGCTCAAAACTACCTCTTATTTATTAGACCTATTACTTTGCAGTCATTTTAAAATTAACTTTAAAATTTTTCATCTAGATAATAGCATTGTTACAGCACTAAATTTCCCAGTGACAAAGTTTAAAACACATTTATTAGCCAAAGTTCACCTTCCCCACTGAATGTATAAAAGCTCTTAGAGTTTGCTCAATCTATTATTAAGAGTTCTATAAAAGAGCTATAATAATACAGACTTTTTAGATTCATTGTGATCAAAAAGAGAGTTACTTTATCTCTCTCTGTTTGTCTTTATCTATAATTATACTCTGAGTTAAAGAGCTTGCATTATACATGGACCTTGCCATGAACACCATCAGGAACATGGTTAGTCAGTCTCTGAATTAGTGTGGATTCACAGAAAGTCTTCATTCAGACCTGAGATATACTTTTAATAATTCTCTGAGAAAATGAATATAGTAAATGTTTTATAATTTAATTTATATCCATATAATCATAGATCTTAAGAAAGAAAACTGTAGAAAATGCTGTCTACCTCAGAAAATATCTGGCAAAATCTGTTTCTACAAGAAATATTTCAAATTGCTACATTACATTATTTTCAGGTTTACTGCTAATTATTTGGTTATTACACAATTCCATTCTAATTTGTTGTGCATTAGCTCTGTTCTACAAAAAGTGTGATTATTATTTTTCATGTAAAAGAGGAGGCAGATGGTATGTCTTTCATCTTTGTGGATGGGAGACCAGTGAAAACTGCACTTTTCAGGTTTCTCTACTTGCAGGCATCAGAAAGAAATTCTTGTAAGGTCTTTCTCATGTCTTCTTGACTCAAGAGGTTTCCTCAATTTTGATTACTAAAATTATACAAGGTTAAATAAATTGCATGTCATTTACTTAGTAAATGCAATTCTTTCTTGAAATATGAACACCCTTAAGAAAACCATAACCACTCTGAAAAAGAGAAACAATGCAAAAGGAAGTGATTATTACCATTGTGTATAACACAAAGGAAGAAGTACTTATATAGTAAAAAAAAAAAAAAATCTCAGGTATAAATGATCACATACAATAAATGGGATAAAATATGTCATGTACAGTAAAATACAATGCTGAAGAATGGTTTCTTTCTTTACAAGTTAGTCTTTGGCTAAAACCAAAAAGAAAGCCAATCTATATAACTTAAACATAAGCAGAATTGATTGACGAATGAGATGAATACTTGCAAAATGTCCAGGAACTAAGTGAGGTGTAGAATACCACAATCTTGATTCCAGCTTGGGCTTCATCACTCCTGGCATTTCCCATGATGTACTCTGCATAAAAGTTAAACAAGCAGGGTGACAATATACAGCCTTGACATACTCCTTTCCCAATTGGAACCAGTATGTTGTTCCAAGTCCAGTTCTAACTATTGTTTCCTGACCTGCATACAGATTTCTCAAGAGGCAGGTCAGGTGGTCTGCTATTCCCAACTCTTGAATATTTTTCCACAGTTTATTGTGATCCACACAGTCAAAGGCTTTGACATATTCAAGAAACCAGAAGTAGATGTTTTTCTGGAACTCTCTTGCTTTTTCCATGATCCAGCAGATGCTGGCAGTTTGATCTCTGGTTCCTCTGCCTTTTCTAAATACAGCTTAGACATCTGGAAGTTCATGGTTCACATACTGTTGAAGCCTGGCTTGGAGGAATTTGAGCATTACTTTACTAGTGTGTGAGGTGGGTACAATTGTGCAGTAGTTTGAACATTCTTTGGCATTGCCTTTCTTTGGAATTGGAATGAAAACTGACTTTTCCAGTCCTGTGGCCACTGCTGAGTTTTCCAAATTTGCTGGCATATTTAGTGCAGCACTTTCACAAGATCATCTTTAAGGATATGATATAGCTCAACTGGAATTCCATCATCTCCACTAGCTTTGTTTGCAGTGATGCTTCCTAAGGCCCACTTGACTTCTCATTCCAGGATGTCTGGCTCTAGGTGAGTGATCACAAAATTCTCGTTATCTGTGTCATGAAGATCTTTTTTGTATAGTGCTTCTATATATTCCTGCCACCTCTTCTTAATATCTTCTGCTTCTGCTAGGTACATACCATTTCTGTCCTTTATTGTGAGCATCTTTCCAACAAATGTTCCCTTGGTATCTCTAATTTTCTTGAAGAGATCTCTTATAGTCCTCAATTTTTGTGTTCCTCTATTTCTCTGCATTGATCACTGAAGAAGGCGTACTTAACTTTCCATGCTATTCTTTGGAACTCTGCATTCAAATGGGTATATCTTTCACTTTCGCCTTTGCCTTTCCCATCTCTTCTTTTCTCAGCGATTTGTAAGTCCTCTTCAGACAGCTATTTTGCCTTTTTGCTTTTCTTTTTCTGGGAGATGTTCTTGATTCCTGTCTCCTGTACAATGTCATGGATTTCTGTCCATAGTTCTTCAGGCTCTCTGTCTATCAGATCTAATCCCTTGAATGTATTTTTTCCTTTCACTGTATTATCCTGTCGGACTTGATTTAGGTCATACCTGAATGGTCTAGTGGTTTTTCCCTACTTTCTTCAATTTAAGTCTGAGTTTGGCAATAAGAAGTTCATGATCTGAGCCACAGTCAGCTCTTGGTGTGTTTTTGCTGACTGTGTACAGCTTCTCCATCTTTGGCTGCAAAGAATATAATCAATCTGATTTCAGTGTTGACCATTTGGTGATGTCCATGTGTAGAGCCTTTTCTTGTGTTGTTGGAAGAGGTTGTTTGCTATGACCAGTGCATTTTCTTGGCAAAACTCTATTAGTCTTTACCCTGCTTCATTCCGCATCCCAAGGCCAAACTTGCCTGTTACTCCAGGTGTTTCTTGACTTCCTACTTTTGCATTCCAGTCCCTTATAAAGAAAAAGACATCTTTTTGGGATGTTAGTTCTAGAAGGTCTTGTAGGTCTTCATAGAACATTCAAATTCAGCTTCTTCAGCCTTGCTCTTCAAGGCATAGATTGAATTACTGTAACATTGAATGGTTTCCTTTGGAAACAAACAGAGGTCATTCTGTTGTTTTTGAGACTGTGTCCTAGTACTGCATTTTGGACTTTTGTTGATTATGAAGTCTACTCCATTTCTTCTAATGGATTCCTGCCCACAGTAGTAGATATAATTGTCATCTCTGTTAAATTCACCCATTCCAGTCCATTTCAGTTCACTAATTCCTAAAAAGATTTAAGTGCCTAGATCTGACAGATAGAGTTCCTGATGAACTATGGAATGAGGTTCGTGGCATTGTACAGGAGACAGGGATCAAGACCATCCCCATGGAAAGAAAATGCCAAAAAGCAAAATGGCTGTAAGGGGAGGACTTACAAATAGTTGTGAAAAGAAGAGAGGTGAAAAGAAAAGGAGAAAAGGAAAGATATAAGCATCTGAAGGCACAGTTCCAAAGAATAGCAAGAAGAGATAAGAAAGCCTCCTTCAGGGATCAATGTAAAGAAATAGAGGAAAAGAACAGAATGGGAAAGACTAGAGATCTCTTCAAGAAAATTAGAGACACAAAAGGAACATTTCATGCAAAGATGGGCTCTATAAAGGACAGAAATGGTATGGACCTAACAGAAGCAGAAGACATTAAGAAGAGGTGGCAAGAATACACAGAAGAACTGTACAAAAAAGATCTTCACAACCCAGATAATCACAATGGTGTGATCACTCTTCTAGAGCCAGACATCCTGGAAAGTGAAATCAAGTGGGCCTTAAAAAGCATCACTATGAACAAAGCTAGTGGAGGTGATGGGATTCCAGTTGAGCTATTTCAAATCCTGACAGATGATGCTGTGAAAGTGCTGCACTCAATATGCCAGCAAATTTGGAAAACTCAGCAGTGGCCACAGGACTGCAAAAGGTCAGTTTTCATTCCAATATATTTTCATTCCATTGCCAAGAAAGGCAATGCCAAAGAATTCTCAAACTACCGCACATTTGCACTTATCTCACACGCTAGTAAAGTAATGCTCAAAATTCTCCAAGCCAGGCTTCAGCAATACGTGAACCGTGAACTTCTTGAAGTTCAAGCTGGTTTTAGAAAAGGTAGAGGAACCAGAGATCAAATAGCCGACATCCGCTGGATCATGGAAAAAGCAAGAGAGTTCCAGAAAATCATCTATTTCTGCTTTATCGACTATGCCAAAGCCTTTTACTCTGTGGATCACAATAAACTGTGGAAAATTCTGAGAGAGATGGGAATATCAGACCACATGACCTGCCTCTTGAGAAATCTGTATGCAGGTCAGGAAGCAACAGTTAGGACTGGACATGGAACAATAGACTGGTTCCAAATAGGAAAAGGAGTATGTCAAGGCTGTATATTGTCACCTGCTTATTTAACTTATATGGAGAGTACATCATGAGAAACGCTGGACTGGAAGAAACACAAGCTGGAATTAAGATTGCTGGGAGAAATATCAACAACCTCAGATATGCAGATGACACCACCCTTATGGCAGAAAGTGAAGAGGAACTAAAAGCCTGTTGATGAAAGTGGAAGAAGAGATTGAAAGATTTGGCTTAAATTTCAACATTCAGAAAACGAAGATCATGGCATCCAGTCCCATCACCTCATGGGAAATGGAGACACAGTGGAAACAATGTCAGACTTTATTTTTTGGGGCTCCAAAAATCACTCCAGATGGTGACTGCAGCCATGAAATTAAAAGACACTTACTCCTTGGAAGAAAAGTTATGACCAACCTAGATAGCATATTCAAAAGCAGAGACATTACTTTGCCGACTAAGTTCCGTCAAGTCAAGGCTATGGTTTTTCCAGTGGTCATGTATGGATGTGAGAGTTGGACTGTGAAGAAGGCTGAGCGCCGAAAAATTGATGCTTTTGAACTGTGGTGTTGAAGAAGACTCTTGAGAGTCCCTTGGACTGCAAGGAGATCCAATCAATCCATTATGAAGGAGATCAACCCTGGGATTTCTTTGGAAGGAATGATACTAAAGCTAAAACTCCAATACTTTGGCCACCTCATGCGAAGTGTTGCCTCATTGGAAAACACTATGATCCTGGGAGGGATTGGGGGCAGGAGGAGAAGGGGATGACAGAGGATGAGATGGCTTGATAGCATCACTGACTCGATGGTTTTGAGTCTCAGTGAACGTCGGGAGTTAGTGATGGACAGGGAGGCCTGGCATGCTGTGATTCATGGGGTCGCAAAGAGTCGGACATGACTGAGAGACTGAACTGAACTGAACTGAATTCCTAAAAAGTCAATGTTCACTCTTGCCATGTCCTATTTAACCACTTCCAATTTGCGGCTGTTTCATGGACTTAACATTCCGTGTTCCTCTGCAATATTGCTTTTTACAGCATCAGACTTTACTTCCATCACCAGTCACATCTAAAACTGGGTGTTGTTTTTGCTTTGGCTCTGTTTTTCATTATTTCTGGAATTATTCCTCCACTGATTTTCAGTAGCACATTGGTCACCTAGCAACCTGGGGAGTTCATCTTTCAGTGTCCTATCTTTTCGCCTTTTCATATTGTTCATGGGGTTCTCAAGGCAAGAATACTGAAGTGATTTGCCACTCCCTTCTTCAGTGGTTCCAAACAGGAAAAGAAGTACGTCAAGTCTGTGTATTGTCACCCTGCTTATTTAACTTATATGCAGAGTACATCATGAGAAATGCTGGGCTGGAAGAAACACAAGCTGGAATCAAGATTGCCAAGAGAAATATCAATCACCTCAGATATGCAGATGACCCCACCCTTATGGCAGAAAGTCAAGAGGAGCTAAAAAGCCTCTTGATGAAAGCGAAAGAGGAGAGTGAAAAACTAGGCTTAAAGCTCAACTTTCAGAAAACAAAGATCATGGCATCCAGTCCCATCACTTCATGGGAAATAGATGGGGAAACAGTAGAAACAGTGTCAGACTTTATTTTTTGGGGCTCCAAAATCACTGCAGATGGTGACTGCAGCCATGAAACTAAAAGACATTTACCCCTTGGAAGAAAAGTTATGACCAACCTAGATAGCATATTCAAAAGCAGAGACATTACTTTGCCGACTAAGTTCCGTCTAAGTCAAGGCTATGGTTTTTCCGTGGTCATGTATGGATGTGAAAGTTGAACTGTGAAGAAGGCTGAGCACTGAAGAATTGATGCTTTTGAACTGTGGTGTTGGAGAAGACTCTTGCGGGTCCCTTGGCCTTCAAGGAGATCCAACCAGTCCATTCTGAAGGAGATCAACCCTGGGATTTCTTTGGAAGGAATGATGCTAAAGCTGAAGCTCCAGTATTTGAACACCACATGTGAAGAGTTGACTTGTTGGAAAAGACTCTGATGCTGGGAGAGATTGGGGGCAATAGAAGAAAGGGACGACCCAGGATGAGATGGCTGGATGGCATCACAGACTCGATGGAAGTGAGTCTGAGTGAACTCCGGGAGATGGTGATGGACAAGGAGGCCTGGAGTGCTGCGATTCATGGGGTCGCAAAGAGTCGGACATGACTGAGTGGCTGAACTGAACTGATCTTCTTCAGTGGACTATGTTTTGTCAGAACTCTCCACCATGACCCGTCCATCTTGAGTGGCCCTACATGGCCTGGTTCATAGTTTCAGTGAGTTAGACAAGGCTGTGTTCCATGCGATCAGATTGGTTAGTTTTCTATCATTGTGGTTTTCGTTCTGTCTGCTCTCTTATTGACAAGAATAAGAGACTCAGGGAAGCTTCCTGATGGGAGAGACTGACTGAGGTAGAAACTCAGTCTTGTTCTAATGCATGATCCCTGGTCAGTAAATCTTTAATCCAATTTTCTGTGGAAGGGTGGAGCTGTGTTCCCTCTCTGTTATTTGACCTGAGGCCAAATTTTGGTGGAGGTAATGAAGATAATGGCTACCTTCTTCAAAAGGTCCCATGCATGCTCTGCTGTACTCAGTGCCCCTGACAGTGCAGCAGACCACCGCCAACCCATACCTCCACCAGAGACTCCTGGACACTCATGGGCAATATGTGTCAGTCTCTTGTGGGGTCACTTCTCCTTTCTTCTGTGTCCTGGTGCACAGAACGTTTTGTTGTGCCCTTGATGAACTTGTGTCCCCATTCCTGTATAAGTTTTGGTGACTCCGATAGGAAAAGGAATATGTCAAGGTTGTATATTGTCACCCTGCTTATTTAACTTATATGCAGAGTACATCATGAGAAACGCTGGCCTAGAAGAAGCACAAGCTGGACTCAAGATTGCCGGGAGAAGTATCAATAACCTCAGATATGCAGATGACACCACCCTTATGGCAGCAAGTGAAGTGAAGTAGCTCAGTCATGTCCGACTCTTTGGGACCCCATGGACTGTAGCCCACCAGGCTCCTCTGTCCATGGGATTCTCTAGGCAAGAATACTGGAGTGGGTTTCCATTTCCTAGAGGAACAGGAAAGCCTCTTGATGAAAGTGAAAGAGGAAAATGAAAAAGTTGGTTTAAAGCTCAACATTGAGAAAGCTAAGGTCATAGCATCTGGTCCCATCACTTCATGTCAAATAGGTGGGAAAACAGTGGAAACAGTGGCAGACTTTATTTTGAGGGGCTCCAAAATCACTGCCAATGGTAATTGCAGCCATGAAATTAAAAGACGCTTACTCCTTGGAAGGAAAGTTATGACCAACCTAGACAAAATATTCAAAAGCAGAGACATTACTTTGCCAACAAAGGTCCGTCTAGTCAAGGCTATGGTTTTCCAGTAGTCATGTATGGATGTGAGAGTTGGACTGTGAAGAAAGGTGAGTGCCGAAGAATTGATGCTTTTAAACTGTGGTGTTGGAGAAGACTCTTGAGAGTCCCTTGAACTGCAAGGAGATCCAGCCAGTGCATCCTAAAGGAGATCAGTCCTGGGTGTTCACTGGAAGGACTGATGCTAAAGCTGAAACTGCAATACTTTGGCCACCTGATGCAAAGAGTTGACTCATTGGAAAAGACTTTGATGCTGGGAGGGATTGGGGGCAGGAGGAGAAGGGGACGACAGAGGATGAGGTGGCTAGATGGCATCACTGACTTGATGGACATGAATTTGGGTAAACTCTGGGAGTTGCTAATGGATAGGAAGGCTTGGCATGCTGTGATTCATGGGGTCACAAGGAGTTGGACATGACTAGGCAAGTGAACTGATGGTGGGATTAATGGTGACCTGTTCCAGAGAGCTTATGCCATACCCAGATCTGCTGCACCCAGAGCCCCTACTCCTGAGGCAGGCCACTGCTGACTGGGACCTCCACAGGAGACACTCAGATACAGTTCTGGCTCAATCTCTGTGGGGTCTCTGGGTCTTGATGAGCATAAGGTTTGTTTGAGCCCTCCGAGGGTTTCTGGCAGGTATGGAGTTTGATCCTAAACAGAATTTTGCCCCTGCTATCATATTGGTGGGGCTTCTCCTTTGCCCTTGGAAATGGGGTATCTTTTTTGGGAGGATCCAACATTCTCCTTTGGATAGTTTTTCAGAAGTGAGTTGCAATTTTGAATTTCTCACAGAAAAAGATGAACACAGGTCCTTCTACTCTGCCATCTTGTAGCAACAAGACATTGCATGACTCAGACAGTAAAGAATCTGCCTGCAATGTAGGAGACCTTTCCCTGGGTCTGGAAGATCCCCTAGAGAAGGGAATGGCCACCCACTCCAGCATTCTTCCCTAGAGAATTCCATGGACAGAGGAGCCTGGTGAGCTATAGTCCATGGGGTCACAAACAGTCTGAATCTACTGAGACTAATAGTTTCACTGTCACTTTATGCTATAATATAGGCCTATATATCCCTTGTGGCTCAGATGATAAAGAGTCTGCCTGCAGTGCAGGAGACCTGGGCTCTACCCCTGGGTCAGGAAGATCCCCTGGAAAAAGAAATGGCTACCCACTCAATATTCTTGCCTGGAAAATCCTGTGAACTGAGGAGGCTGGCAGGCTACAGTCCATGGGGTCGCAAAGAGTCCAACACGACTGAGCAACTTCACTTATATATGTGATATTATAATATAGGGCTTCCCTGGTGGTGCTAGTGGTAAAGAAACCACCTGCCAATGCAGTAGAAAAAGTAAGAAATGGCAACCTGTTGCTCTAGTAATCTTGGCAGAAAATTGTGTGAACAGAAGAGCCTGGCAGTCAACAGTTCCTGTGGCTGCAAAGATTTGGGCACGACTAAGAGCCTGAGTATATGCACTAAACTATATATAGTGTAGAAATACTATATATAATGAACTATATATTATAATAAAATGTTTATAGAATATTTTATTCTTATAAAATTTTATATTTTAATATAGAGTTTTTTCTGTTAACATATGGTGTTCCATTTTCATGATCAAAATATATTTTCAAATGGTACTTAAATATGGTCTTTTTGTATTCTGAGACTGAATGATTTATGAATGATTCCTCAGATCTTGTATAGTAGCTCTTATTTTAAAATTTAGCTGATTTACTGTTAACCTGAACAGAATAAACATCCTCAGGAACTCCATGGAAGGGAAAATACATCATCATAAAATTTTACCTGGATTTACAAAGTAGTTTCACATATCTATATACAATCTATATTAAACAGCCAATATAATCCTATTGCAGAAGCACCATAATTTAGTAGACAAAATATATTTTATCTTTTTATAATGAAATGAAGTATATATCAATAAAAATGTATAAAACAATTGTACACATCATGTAGTCATTATAAAGCAAATATGTTATAGTCATGTAACTAAAGGCAAAATAATATTGCCAGAATCCTGAAGGGCTGCCATATGCTTCTTTCTAATCACAGTTCCCTGCTCTGTAAAATTAAACACTGTCCTAATTTTTCTGGTGAACATTTCCTTGCTTCTGTTTTTTATGTTTGTGCCAGACTTTGTATATTGTAGACTCAGAATTAAGTATAGGGTGACTTTAAAATAAGAGCTTAATAAATGTAACTAAAATTAATATAGTGAAATAAAATGCTAAAGGAAACAACGCAGTTCTGAAACTCATTGCAAAAAAATAATAATAATAAAGTTCAGAGTTCTAATTGGAGTTTCAAAGAAAATTCCTCATCAGCAAGGTAAAAACCAAGCCAAAGACTACAGGTTTTTTTTGTTTTTCACTCTCTGTTATTAAGGTTTGAGTGGGAACATTTATTTTTTCTTGTTTCCTTGATTTTGAATGTTTTGTGCTACATTTTAAACAAAGTGCTAAGAATAGAGTTAATCTAATATTTTAAGCAGTAGTCCACTCAAAATTACAACTATTCATGAGTCTGGAAATGAAAATGGACAGTTATCTGAGAAAAGTAAATAGGAGACTAGAGCTCAAAGTTTACACTCTACACATGCTCAAATGTTGTTTACGTTAAACTTGTAGTAGTAAAAATGTACTCTCTATTTCACATCTTTATGTGACCTCTACTCAGATTGTGTAATTCAATGGGTTGAATTATGTGCTCAGTAAAGCACTGTCTGGTAAGCACTCATCTTTGACATGACCTCTCAAGTCAGAGAAGACTAGCCACATTCCATTTCTGCTTCCCTCACTATTGCATAGATTCAGGGATTGAAATTTGTTCTTTGAAATCTCTATTTGGTATCTGACATGATTAACTTTCCCATTCTTTGTCCTCATATTGAGAGGGGAGTTCTTGCTCTCTTGTTTAATTCCAAGGTGGTGTGATAAACTCAGATTTATGACTTTAATCTGTTTGTACAGAAACTGTGAGATCACATTTCAACCATGTTGAAAAATTGAATTAATAAAGTATTTGTTTGTATAGCCCTTTGGCCTCATGATTTGATAGACCTTTAAAAGTGTTACTTGAAAGGATATGTAAGCTTTAGATAATCTTTCCAGAAAGAATTATATAGTGATTAAAATTCAGCAGTATATGTTTGCAACACTGCTGGTTTTCCTTCTCCTCTTTGAAGGGCAAAACAGAAAGCCATGAAGCCAAAATAAAAAAAGGAAATAAACACCATGAAAAGTGAAAGTGTCAGTCACTCAGTAGTTTGAGACTCTTTGAGACCCTATGGAGTGTATGTACCATAAAGTTCCTCTGTCCATGGAATTATCTAGGGAAGAACATAAGAGTGGGCAGCCATTCCCTTCTCAGAGGATCTTCCCAACCCAGGGACTGAACCTGCATCTCCTACAACGCAGGAAGATTCTTTACCATCTGAGTGACCAGGGAAGCTGGATAAATACCATAGCAGATAAGATTTTAAAAACAACAACTCTGATCCAGCAAATAGAAATGCAAATTTCTCTTTAAAGCTTATAATATGGTTTTGTTAAATTGTTCCCCATGTTAACCTGACTCTCAAGAAGCATTGTATTAACATTGTATCTTTTTAGACTGATCTAGCCTCTACACTTTGACTCTGTACTTTACATTTATGCATCAAAATTAAGATTAAGCATTTTTTCTACCCCAAAGAAAGTGACTTCCCTGACTGCTTCAGGTTAAGTTGAATTAGATATTATTTTTAATCAGACTCTTATTTAGTATTTGCCAGAGTTCAGTTGGAATTTAGAGCTTAATATTGGACAAAAGTTCATACAGGCTTCCCACGTGGTGCAGTGGTAAAGAATCCGCCTGCCAATGTAGTAGATGCCATTTGGATTCCTAGGTCAAGAAGAATCCCTGGAGGAGGAAGTGGCAACCTGCTCCAGTATTCTTGCCTGGAGAGTTTCATAGATAGAGAAGCCTAAGGGGCTATAGTTCATGAGGTTGCAAAGAGCTGGACATGACTGAGCAACAGAGTATGCATGCAGAGTTCATATATGCAGTTGAGCAGCCAGCCAATAAGTTCAACTTTATCTATGCCCTTTACAAATAGTAGTGTGGACCTAGAGATTTTCATACTGGGTAAAGTAAATCATACAGAGAAGGAGAAATATATGGCATCCTTTAAATATGAAATATAAAAAGAAGTAATACAAATAATCTTATTTACAAAACATAAACACACTCATAGAATTGCAAACAAACTTATGGTTGCCAGGGGGCAGAGATGGGGTGAGAGAATAGAGGAGTTTTGGATGGATATATACACATTGCTATATTTAAAATGAATAACCAACATCATCCTACTGTATAGCTCAGGGAACTCTGCTCAATGTTATGTGGCAGCCTAGATAGGAGGGGATTTTGAAGGAGAATGAATATATGTATATGTATGGCTGAGTTCAGTGTTGTCCACCTGAAACTATTACACCATAGTTAATCAGTTATATTCCAATATAAAATTTAAAATGTTATTAAAAAGTAAAAAATTTAAAAAGTGACATCTTGTCATTTCCCAGGCTTGTGGGTACATAACATTAGTACATTTGCTTTTAGAAGAATTGACACAGTAAAGGATTATGAGTGCCCTGCATGTGACCGCCAGTATGTTGGAGAGAAAGTTCTGGAATAGTGGGTATCCAGAGAAAGGTTTAGAAGACAGATGCTGGAAGTGCACACCTCATTGCCCTGGTGGTCTCCTAGCCATGCACATTGGTTATTGCTGGAGAAGAGTCAGCAGTCTTGCCTAGGTTCAAGCTTATCTTGCCTGGGTCTAAAGACCTTGGGTCAATGACATGCAATTTCTTCCCCCCCTCTGGAAGTGGAGCCTATGTCTTATCTCTATGTCCCCAGTGTTATTCGGTACCCAACAAATTTGTTTTGTGTTAGTATCATTAAATGAGGAAGTTCAAATGCAGAGATATAATGTAATTGCAATTCAGGTTATATAGCTGCTGCTGCTGCTGCTAAGTCGCTTTAGTCATGTCCAACTCTGTGCGACCCCATAGACGGCAGCCCACCAGGCTCCCCTTTCCCTTGGATTCTCCAGGCAAGAACGCTGGAGTGGGTTGCCATTTCCTTTTCCAAGGTTGCATAGCTAGTGAATGTCAAAAGCAGAATTCAAATTTCGGCCTTAAAATCAAAGTCTTCTGTCTCCAAAGTCCTCCGTTATTGTTCCATAGTGAAAGTTGTGTCTGACTCTTTGCAACCCCATGGACTATAATGTCCATGGAATTCTCCAGGCCAGAGTACTAGAGTAGGTAGCTGTACCTGTCTTCATAGGATCATTTTAACCCAGGGATCTGATTCTTTACCAGCGGAGCCACAAGGGAACCTCAGGAATACTGGAGTGGGTAGCCTATCCATTCTTCAGGGGATCTTCCCAGCCCAGGAATCGAACCAGGGTCTCCCGCATTGCAAGCAGATTCTCTATCAGCTGAACTACCAGGGAAGCTCAAGAATACTGATTCCTTTATAGACAAGCATGTAAAAGGAGAGCCATAAGAAATGTTAAGACACCAGAGGCCATTTGTGTTATAGGACATTAACTGAAGGAAATATTAAAGTAACCTGTGAAGATGACACACTTTTATCAGAAAGTATGATTAGGTCAGCATTTTCCAAGTCTGAACATGATTTGTTTAGTTAAGAATGTGGAAAGAATTCTAAAAGCAAGCAAACAATACAAACCAGCTTATTTTGTTTACCTCATTCATCTGTAACAACGAAAAAGTATTTTTAAAGTAAATTTCTTCTCAAAAAAAAAAGGAGTCAATGTTTACTTGAGATAATAAAAATGTCATGAATTTTGCTCAATTAAATTGTATCTCTTCAATTTTTTTTCAATAAGCAAACAAAAGTAAATTGAAATGCTTTCAAATTACTTTTAGAGACAGTCTCAGCTGAACAGTGTTCAAATATTACATGTAAACTACATTTCTCTCCCCCCAAACCAAGATTAGACTATCAAAATAAATCTTTTGATCTCATCCTCATATTAAGGACAATATTTGCAATGGATATCATACATATGCCTCAGGGTTAAAAATATATTTCTTCTCCCTTTTTTCCTCTCTCTCTCTTGTTTAGCTGGACAAAAGCCACAAGCAAATTATGGTGCCAACTACAGAATAACTTTTCTTTAGAATATTGTGGGAAAAAATATCATTTCAGTAGAGATAAGGGGTCTGCTGAAGAGTTTAACAGACCAGGATTTAATCGGATAAAGGAAGGATGATTCTTCTCTTTTTTCTTTTTTCAGTAGTGTTTTTGTTGTTGTTGTTAGTTTTTTAATTATATAAATTTATTTATTTTAATTGGAGGTTAATTACTTTACAATATTGTATTGGTTTTGCCAGATAATTTTTCTCCCATGTGAAAACGTTGTATTTGTCCCTGTTTATAACAGCAAGGGAAGGAAAGATGCCCTAATGTGCAAATAAACTATCCAGGTGTAGTGTGTGCGTGCAAAAAGATAAGCTGAGTAGTCACTGAGTAATTACAGTAATTCAGGACATGTAAATATTCCTGCGGACCAAAGAAACATAAATAGGTATAATAGAAATGATACAATTAAGAAAATATGACTTTAGGTTAAATAGCAGTACACATTTCAAAGGACTCATTTGCTCTCAGAACAAAATCAAGGATAATGTGCTCATTTGAAAACAATGCTTTAACCATATTTTAAAGTCAAGGGTAACCTAAAGGCAAGTTAGGTGCAATTGATTATCTAAAGTGGAAAAATTACATAATGTTTCATTCTATATATTTTATGAACAAATAAAAACTTAGGCAATAGTTGCCTATTTCTTAAATTTCTTTGAGAAACAGAAATGAACTCTTCAAGTATCCTTGATGGGAATAAATTTCAGAAACAATGTAGTAAAGTAGAAAATCACCTCATTTTCTGGAGCATTACCCTATACTGGCTGGCAATTAGTAAGTTACTTCTGTAATGTTAATTTTAAGGTGGTGGGCTAAATGGACAATTAAATCTTTCGCTTTCTAAAAGTCTATTGAGAAAGCTAATTTAGAAAGAAACAACAGCATGTGGTCGGGATCCCTTTTGCTCCATCACATTCAGTTCAGTCACTCAGTCGTGTCTGACTGTTTGCGACCCCATGAATGGCAGCAAGCCCGGCCTCCCTGTCCATCACCAACTCCCAGAGTTCACTCAGACTCAGGTCCATCAAGTCAGTGATGCCATCCAGCCATCTCATTCTCTGTCGCCCCCTTCTCCTCCTGCCCCCAATCCCTCCCAGCATCAGAGTCTTTTGCAATGAGTCAACTCTTCGCATGAGGTGGCTAAAGTACTGGAGTTTCAACTTTAGCATCATTCCTTCCAAAAAATCCCAGGGCTGATCTCCTTCAGAATGGACTGGTTGGATCTCCTTGCAGTCCAAGGCACTCTCAAGAGTCTTCTCCAACACCACAGTACAAAAGCATCAATTCTTTGGAGCTCAGCTTTCTTTTCAGTCCAACTCTCACATCCATACATGACCACAGGAAAATCCATAGCGTTGACTAGATGGACCTTAATCAGCAAATTAATGTCTCTGCTTTTGAATATACTATCTAGATTGGTCATAAGTTTTCTTCCAAGGAGTAAGCGTCTTTTAATTTCATGGCTGCAGTCACCATCTGCAGTGATTTTGGAGCCCATAAAAATAAAATTTGACACTGTTTCCACTGTTTCCCATCTATTTCCCATGAAGTGATGGGACTGGATGCCATGATCTTTGTTTTCTGAATGTTGAACTTTAAGCCAACTTTTTCACTCTCCTCTTTCACTTTCATCAAGAGGCTTTTTAATTCCTCTTCACTTTCTGCCGTAAGGCTGGTGTCATCTGCATATCTGAGGTTATTGATGTTTCTCCTGGCAATCTTGATTCCAGCTTGTGTTTCTTCCAGTCCAGCGTTTCTCATGATGTACTCTGCATAGAAGTTAAATAAGCAGGTGACAATATACAGCCTTGACGTACTCCTTTTCATATTTGAAACCAGTCTATTGTTCCATGTCCTGTTCTAACTGTTGCTTCTTGACCTGCATATAGGATTCTCAAGAGGCAGGTCATGTGGTTTGGTATTCCCATCTCTTGAAAAATCTTACACAGCTTATTGTGATCCACACAGTCAAAGGCTTTGGCCTAGTCAAGAAAGCAGAAATAGATGTTTTTCTGGAACTCTCTTGCTTTTTCCATGATCCAGCGGATGTTGGCAATTTGATCTCTGGTTCCTTTGCCTTTTCTAAAACCAGCTTGAACATCAGGAAGTTCACGGTTCACGTATTGCTGAAGCCTGGCTTGGATAATTTTGAGCATTACTTTACTAGCATGTGAGATGAGTGCAATTGTGTGGTAGTTTGAGCATTCTTTGTCATTACCTTTCTTTGGGATTGGAATGAAAACTGACCTTTTTGACTCCTGTGGCCACTGCTGAGTTTCCCAAATTTGCCAACATATTGAGTTCAGCACTTTTACAGCATCATCTGTCAGGATTTGAAACAGCTCAACTGGAATTCCTTCACCTCCCCTAGCTTTGTTCATAGTGATAGTTTCTAAGACCCATTTGACTTCACATTCCAGGTTGTCTGGCTCTAGATGAGTGATCACACCATCATGATTATCTGGGTCGTGAAGATCTTTTTTATACAGTTCTTCTGTGTATTCTTGCCACCTCTTCTTAATATCCTCTGCTTCTGTTAGGTCCATACCATTTCTGTCCTTTATCGAGCCCATCTTTGCAGGAAATGTTCCCTTGGTATCTCTAATTTTCTTGAAGAGATCTCTAGTCTTTCCCATTCTGTTGTTTTCCTCTGTTTCTTTGCATTGAACGCTGAAGAAGGCTTTCTTATCTCTTCTTGCTATTCTCTGGAACTCTGCATTCAGATGCTTATATCTTTCCTTTTCTCCTTTGCTTTTTGCTTCTCTTCTTTTCACAGCTATTTGTAAGGCCTCCCCAGACAGCCATTTTGCTTTTTTCACTTTCTTTTCGATGGGGATGGTCTTGATCCCTGTCTCCTGTACAATGTCATGAACCTCAGTCCATAGTTCATCAGGCACTCTATCTATCAGATCTAGGCCCTTAAATCCATTTCTCACTTCCACTGTATAATCATAAGGGATTTGATTTAGGTCATACCTGAATGGTCTAGTGGCTTTCCCACTTTCTTCAATTTAAGTAGATTTGGTAATTAGGATTTCATGATCTGAGCCACAGTCAGCTCCTGGTCTTGTTTTTGCTGACTGTATAGAGCTTCTCCAACTTTGGCTGCAAAGAATATAATCAATCTAATTTCAATGTTGACCATCTGGTGATGTCCATGTGTGGTATCTTCTCTTGTGTTGTCAGAAGAGGGTGTTTGCTATGACCAGTGCAATTTTTTGGCAAAACTCTATTAGTCTTGCCCTGCTTCATTCTGGATTCCAAGGCCAAGTTTACGTGTTACTCCAGGTGTTTCTTGACTTCCTACTTTTGCTTTCCAGTCCTCTATAATTAGGTGATACTATACAGTGATATGGCGAGGCAGGACCTCTGAATCAGGGAGAAAGATTTTGACCATAAATCTGAAAGATATTTCAGCTGAATTCTTAACAAAGCAGTCGTTTCTTCTGCTGAGATTAGTGTCTGGGTTATAACACCACTATGATGTTGCCAAAGCTACACAATAACCTTCTTTTTCTAGATTGATGTCTGTGGTTTGGAAAGCATCAGCTCCACTCCTGTAATAATCAATGCATTGATGCCTAATCCTGTTTGTAAACTGGAATTGGCTGTTGTGGTCAATTTCTATGAATCCTTGCAGGGTGACTCATTTGATGGGAGTTCAGTTTGTAGAGTTTCAGCCTTGAATAAGCAGAACTTTATAGAGTCATCATCATCAACAGTATTTATTTGTATGTTGCAAATTTTTGTATGTCTACTAGCGATTCTGGGAAAGTGCAAAAAAAAAAATAATTCCAGCAAATAGTCATTTTCTTCAAGGAACACCCCTTTATTGCATCAGAAAAGAAGTACATAGGAAACAGCATTGATAATCAGAACATTTTAGGGAATGAGCAACAGAAAAATAAAATGTGAACATTTTAAAAATTATGTATAGGGTTTAGAGAGCTTCCCTGGTGGCTCAGAGGGAAAAATGTCTGCCTACAATGGAAGAGACCTAGGCTTGATCCCTGGGTCAGGAAGATCCCCTGAAGAAGGAAATGGCAATCCACTCCAGTACTCTTGCCTGGAAAATCCCACGGACGGAGAAGCCTGGTAGGCTATAGTCCAGGGGATGGCAAAGAAGTGGACAGGACTGAGAGACTTTACTTTCACTTTTGCTTTCATAGGGGTTTGAAGGATCTGCAAATTAATTTACATTAATTAATGTAATTTCTTTCCTCTAAAGGAAGAGTACAAGCAGTACTGTGCTAGAATCAGCTCATGTTGGCTCATGGGAACTGACAGTTAAATTAGCAGATAGCTTATAATCAGCTATCATGGTTGCATTTGCATCATGGGAATCAACAAATCCTAAAAGTCAGGGTTTCCCCTCGTCTCCCAGAGAACTAATTATTAAATATTTAAAAACACATTCCTGAGTACAAACCAAAGAGGAAATTTCTTGAAATAGATGCTGGAATTCATCAGTTCCTTTTTAATTCTCAATCTTTATTTCAGCAATTGTGAAGTTGATGAAATTATTTATGCAAATTTAATAGATTAAGGAGTAATTAGAACTCACATCAATAAGTCTATAAAATTCTTTGATTAATATGTATCCATATCCCAAACTGTAAAAGGAGCTGTGATGCTTGGATGGAATGCAAAAACCCTACTCACAGCACACTTGGTTAAAATAATTATGATTTTTACAGAAATAAATACTGATCATCATCACACAAGATGCAGTTTTTGATGTCTTTTGTATAGTAATAGTGTGTCATGTGTTTTTCAGCCAAAATGGGAGTATTAAGAAATTTGTAACTGATCAGATATAGTACATACAGCTTAATTTTAAATTGATTTTTTAGACTTTCTTTCAAGTTCTCTCATATTGCCAGTCCACATGTGAGGGGTTGATACAAACTGTAAAATTTCATATCTATCATAGAACTTTATTTTACAATTCTGCCAGACAAACCAGAATGAAATGATAGCCTACCTTCTGATGGTGTTGCTGCCAACTTTACCAAGTTGTACATCCACTGACTCAGTAGAGAGACTGACAGCTAAGTCTACAGATCTCAGACTTGTCAGACTTTTTATAGCCTTGGGTAGGCAGGGGAGCCTGGTGGCTGCCATCTATGGGGTAGCACAGAGTCGAACATGACTGAAGCGACTTAGCAGCAGCAGCAGCAGGCAGGGCAGAGTTTGAGGCAGGCAGAAACTAACAAGTTTTGCCTGACCTCTTGTACTTCAGTTTTCTCAGACATGCAAAATGGACTCATATTTTAATTGACCATGATTTACTCAAAGGGACTTTTAGAATTTTGACTCTTTTTAAAAAATTTTCCAAGGTCACTTTGAAATATTTTTAAAGTACTGATGATTACATCTGTCTAATATTCATAATGACCATACTTTGAACTATCAATTATAATCTGGGTACTTACTATAGAAAATATTCTGGTTCACATGTCAGTTGTGATAAAACAAGAGGAAAGATTTTGTGTTTAAAATTCACTAACAGTTTTGTGATATGTTACTAATTAAGATCTGGAAGATAAAGTGAATGATAAAGAGAAATTATAAGCGTCTTCACTGTGAGATAAGATTCGGGGTTTCCCAGGTAACTCAGTGGTAAAGAATACACCTTCCAATGCAGGAGATGAAGGTTTCATCCCTAGGTTGGGAAGATCCCCTGGAGAAGGAAATGGCAAGGCCATGGAATGGGGAAGACCCCATTCCAGTCTTCTTGCCCGGGAAATACCATGGACAGAGGAGCCTAGCAGGCTGTAGTCCACGGGGTTGCAAAGAGTTGGACATGACTGAGAAGACAGACGTAATTCATGCCTATTTCTTCAAACCATCTAATATTAATTGTTACATTAAAATAATTTTAGTTATAATTTCACCATAAGAGGCAATGTATAGGACACAGTAATCCTACAGATCCATAAAGATTCTGATTTTTCTTCAATTTCAAGCTGAAACTCTTAATTCCCCTTCAGTTTGTTTATTCCTTTTAGAATCAGCTGTAGTCAATATTTGTAGAACAATAAATTATGAACCCTGTGCTCTGTTAAGTCACAGAGGTTTGTGCTTTGGGTTATCATAAGTCTGGGTTTTCTGTGACAGTCCAGTAGATGCCTGACTTCTTGTCATGGTGATAAATAGCCCCTTTTCACTCTCACTCCATTTTGGATGATAAACTTTATGTTCACTCTATATATAAGGGATTTTGCATGTATTTTTTCACTTTATGTGGTAATACATTTCAATTTGTATTTTTTCACGATTCAAATTCTAAGCCAGGAACTAGAGAGCAAACACTCATCAATGTCTAAAGTGCCATACATATTTGCTTATATTCTTGCCTAGGAAACCCCATTAGACACTGCAGCCTGGCCAGCTACAATCCATGAGACTGCAAAGAATTGGACATGACTGAGTAACCGACGACGAAGCAAGAGAAAACTCATAATTATTTATATAATAAGCAAATTATAATAGTATTCTTGCAAAATATTTTCAACTTGAAAAAATCTAAAAGCATACAGTTGCATATTAAAACACACACACACATACACACATTGTGTCTAGCTCAGAACTAAGCATGACTGTTTCTTGTTGCTGATTTTATATGTAGGATTTTAAAATTCAACAGAAACATCTATTTCTGCTTTATTGATTATACCAAAGCCTTTGTGTGGATCACAACAAACTGGAAACTTATTCAAGAGATGGGAATACCATACCATCTTACCTGTACACAGGTCAAGAAGCAAAAGTTAGAACTGGACATGGAACAACAGATTGATTTAAAACTGGGAAAGGAGTACATCAATGCTGTATTTTGTCATCCTGCTTATTTAACTTATATACAGAGTACATCATGAAAAATCCTGGGCTGGATGAAGCACAAGCTTGAATCAATAGTGCTGTGAAAAATGTCAATAACCTCAGATACACAGATGACACCACCCTTATGGCAGAAATTGAAGAGGAACTAAAGAGCCACTTGATGAAAGTGAAAGAGGAGAGTGAAAAAGTTGGCTTAAAACTCAACATTCAGAAAACTAAGATCATGGCATCCAGTCCCATCACTTCATGGCAAATAGATGGGGAAACAATGGAAACAGTGACAGACTTTTTTCTCTTGGGCTCTAAAAATACTACAGATGGTGACTGCAGCCATGAAATTAAAAGACTCTTGCTCCTTGGAAGAAGAGCTATAATCAACCTAGACAGCATATTTAAAAAGCAGAGGCACTACTTTGCCAACAAAGGTACATCTAGTCAAGCTATGGTGTTTCCAGTGGTCATATATGGATGTAAGAGTTGGAATATAAAGAAAGTTGAGCACCGAAGAATTGATGCTTTTGAATTGTGATGTTAGAGAAGACCCTTGAGAGTCCCTTGAACTGCAGGGAGATCCAACCAGTCCATCAAAAAGGAGATCAGTCCTGGGTGTTCTTTGGAAGGACTGATGATGAAGCTGAAACTCCAATACTTTGGCCACCCGATGCGAAGAGCTGACTCACTTGAAAAGATCCTGATGCCAGGAAAGATTGAAGGCAACAGGAGAAGGGTGTGACAGAGGATGAGATGGTTGGATGGCATTACCGACTCAATGGACATGAGTTTAAGCAAGCTCTGGGAGTTGGTGATGGACAGAAAGGCCTGGTGTGCTGAGGTTTATGGGGTCGCAAAGAATTGGACATGAATGAGCAACTGAATTGACTTAAAATTCAAATGAAATTAGACATAGTTAATAAAAATTGGGCAAAGCAGTGTTTATACTTCTATATTAATTTTATATGATGGAATGGATATCTTTAGTTTAGCTTATGTGTAATTGGAGAATAATTGTTCCACAAGGTTGTGCTGGTACAACAATGTGAATCAGCCACAAGTACACACACATCCCCTCTCTCTTGAGTCTCCCTTCTACTCTACCTCATCTCACCCCTCTAGGTAGTCACAGAGCACCAGGCTGACCTCACTGTTTTATACAACAACTTCCCAGTTGCTATCTATTTTTATTTAAAATTATTATTCCAGATATGTATTGACTTTTCTCAGCTTCAATTCTGATTTCCATTGTCATCAAAGAAGCTAACCTTCTCATCCTTCTTGATTATAGTGTTCTATTCTCTTGTAAATTCTCAGTTTGCTTCTTCCCACTATCAGGGCTGTTTCAGTTCTGGTTGTTTATTCTGATATTCAACTTTATCTTTCTAGCTCTGCAATGTTGTTAAAAGCTGTGCTTATGTTTTGTATCTGATTTGTTTTATTTAATTTTTTTTTGCTTGTTTGTTTGTTTTGTAAATTTTCAATGTTTTGCCAATTAAGTTTGAAAATTACCCAAGGGAAAATGGAGTCAACAGAAAGAATACCAGCTCACTACTCTGAAAATACTTTACTTCTGTAGCTTGGGCGTCAGTCTTGCTTACCTAGTTATCCATCTTATTTTTGTTTGGGAATGCATGTAAGAATTAAGGATTTTAAAATTTTAAAAAATAAAAAACTAAAATATTTAAAAAAAATAAAAATAAAAAAACATCTGTTTTTATACATTTATATGAGTTTTCTAGTTATTATTGACCTGCTGCAGGTTATAACAACTGATTCAGAATTAAAATTTGAAACATTTTTCAATGAATACGTGACTTTCTTAAGAAGCAGAAACGTGTGATTTACAATAAAACCCCTCTAGAGAAGATAATAAACAATTATTCAGCTATACTTATACTGTCTGAAATATGTATACCTTTGAACTCTTTTGATTCTTTGAATATAAATATTGGGAATATTTTGTTGCATATTACTTTCTTATATCATACATTTGATGCCTAAATAAGGAGTATATTTAACCAAGATATTAGAAACAAAGCTAGAAAACCATTTTTCTAACTTAATATGATAGAAAAATAAACTACTTCATTAATTTTTTTTTCAAATTGTTCTGATAGATTGATTCTATGTAAATTACCTACCAACAAAATGGAAACTAAAATCGATGCTTACATTTTAAAATGTTTTTATGTAATTCTGGTCAATAAGTGCTATTTATCTTTCTTTTTCATTTTTATTTTTCTTTGCTAGTCAAACTTAGGTCTTAAGTATAAATTATGATTTTTCAATCAATCTAGATCAATTTTCAAAATTCTATTAAAAAACCTGTTCATTATTATTGTTATTATTATTGCTACAGTATGACCATTTCAATGCAGAAGAATAAGAGACATGAATTTGATTCATAGGTGGGGAAGAGTTCCTGGAGCAGGGCATGGCAACCCACTCCAGAATTCTTGCCTGGAGAATCCCATTGACAGAGAGGCCTTATGGGCTAGAGTCTATAGGGTCTCAGAGAGTCCAACATGAGTTAAGTGACTGAGCACACATGCATGTGTGTTGGTGCCCCTTTCAAAATGAAAGTGTGTCCTGAAATACTTATTTCTCTGTTTTAAGTTCCAGGGGATGGAATGTTTACTTTTTAGTTAATTTTTTAGTCTCTTAGTAACTAACACAATGTTCAGTATATAACAAGTGCCCAGGAAGCTTTTATTTATTTATTTATTTGGAGAAAGATTACTGATATTTTTCATTTCCAGATTCCTTGTTCACTTACATTTATTCCCATTAGATATCAATTACTAATCTCTCCAAAAAATCAAATGCTAATAAATTTAGTAAAAGACTTGTTTCATAATTTAAGAAGTAATTTGTTTAAAATATATTAATCAGTGTATGTGCTTTTAGAACTGATGGCAATATGTTATTATCCTGATTAATTTTCCTTATCTAGCATTTATTTAGTTATTAATTTATTAATAATTCATCTTTTTCATTCCATATGGAGTATGAAATTGAAGTCCACTCCAGTCTTCTTGCCTGGATAATTCCATGGACAGAGGAGCCTGCTGGGCTACAGTCCATGGGGTAGAACAGAGAGCTGGACATGACTGAGTATGCACACACATTCACTCCATGTATGCTAAATACCATGTACATAATACATTGCAAAGTTTTCCAAGTTTATGTGGTAAATTATTATATCAGTATGAAAATATGACTTTACCATGTTAAATTCTCACATATCGTATCATGTTCTTCAGCAATAAGCTTTAAGTTTTCATACTTTAAATCATCTTCCCTTATCAGAATTAGACTCAAAATATGTCTCAAAATTTAGGTTCAGGAAACTCTACCACCATGACTGCAATGATCACTTAGCTATAAAGAGCTTTTATAAGATTTCTGGATTTTTCCTCTCATGCTTTTACTTTTCTCACAAGTGATGGCTATAAGACATAAGCGACTCAATTATTGGATAAAAGAATCAGTAGTAGTAACCCACCAGGCTCCTCTGGCCATGGGATTTCCCAAGCAAGAATACGAGAGTCTGTTGCCATTTCCTCCACCAGGGGACTTTCCTGTCACAGGGATTGAACTGAGTCTTCTGAACAGTTGAACTCTCACATCCATACATGACTACTGAAAAAAAACAAAGCTTTGACTAGATGGAACATTGTTGGCAAAGTAATGTCTCTGCATTTTAATATGCTAAATTAGAATGGCAAGCCACTTCAGTATTCTTGCCTTGAGAACCCCATGAACAGTATGAAAAGGCAAAATGATAGGATACCAAAGAGGAACTCCCCAGGTCATTAGGTGCCCAATATGCTATGGAGATCAGTGGAGAAATAACTCCAGAAAGAATGAAGGGATGGAGCCAAAGCAAAAACAATACCCAGTTGTGGATGTGACTGGTGATAGAAGCAAGATCCCATGCTGTAAAGAGCTATATTGCATAGGAACCTGGAATGTCAGGTCCATGAATCAAGGCAAATTGGAAGTGCTCAAACAAGAGATGGAAAGGGTGAATGTCGACATTCCCGGAATCAGCAAACTAAAATGGACTGGAATGGGTGAATTTAACTCAGATGACCATTATATCTACTACTGCTGGCAGGAATCCCTCAGATGAAATGGAGTAGCCATCATGGTCAACAAAAGAGTCCGAAATGCAGTACTTGGATGCAATCTCAAAAATGACAGAAGGATCTCTGTTCGTCTCCAAGGCAAACCATTCAATATCACAGTTATCCAAGTGTATGCCCCAACCAGTAACGCTGAAGAAGCTGAAGTTGAATGGATCTAAGAAAACCTACAAGACCTTTTATAACTAACACCCCCAAAAAGATGTCTTTTCATTCTAGGGGACTGGAATGCAAAGTAGGAAGTCAAGAAACACCTGGAGTAACAGGCAAATTTGGCCTTGGAATGCGGAATGAAGCAGGGCAAAGACTCATAGAGTTTTGCCAAGAAAATGCATTGATCTTGGCAAACACCCTCTTCCAACAACAAAGAGAAGACTCTGCACATGGATATCACCAGATGGTCAACATTGAAATTAGATTGATTATATTCTTTGCAGCCGAAGATGGAGAAGCTCTATACAGTCAGCAAAAACAAGACTAGGACCTGACTGTGGCTCAGATCATGAAATCCTTATTACCAAATTCAGACTTAAATTGAAGAAAGTAGGGAAAACTGCTAGACCATTCAGGTATGACCAAAATCAAATCCCTTATGATTATACAGTGGAAGTGAGAAATAGATTTAAGGGCCTAGATCTGATAGATAGAGTGCCTGATGAACTATGGAATAAGGTTCATGACATTGTACAGGAGAAAGGGATCAAGACCATCCCCATGGAAAAGAAAGGCAAAAAAGCAAAATAGCTGTCTGGGGAGGCCTTACAAATAGCTGTGAAAAGAAGAGAGGTGAAAAGCAAAGGAGAAAAGGAAAGATATAAGCATCTGGATGCAGAGTTCCAAAGAATAGCAAGAAGAGTTAAGAAAGCCTTCTTCAGAGATCAATGCAAAGAAATAGAGGAAAACAACAGAATGGGAAAGACTAGAGATTTCTTCAAGAAAATTAGAGATACCAAGGGAATATTTCATGCAAAGATGGACTCGATAAAGGACAGAAATGGTATGGACCTTAGAGAAGCAGAAGATATTAAGAAGAGGTGGCAAGAATACACAGAAGAACTGTACAAAAAAGTCCTTCACAACCCAGATAATTAGTATGATGTGATCACTAATCTAGAGCCAGACATCTTGGAAAGTGAAGTCAAGAGGGCTTTAGAAAGCATCACTATGAACAAAGCTAGTGGAGGTGATGGAATTCCAGTTGAGCTGTTTCAAATACTGACAGATGATGCTGTGAAAGTGTTGCACTCAATATGCCAGCAAATTTGGAAAACTCAGCAGTGGTCTCAGGACTGGAAAAGGTCCGTTTTCATTCCAATCCCAAAGAAAGGTAATGCCAAAGATGCTCAAACTACCTCACAATTGCACTCATCTTACATGCTAGTAAATTAGTGGTCAAAATTCTCCAAGCCAGGCTTCAGCAATACGTGAACCGTGAACTCCTTGATGTTCAAGCTGGTTTTAGAAAAGGCAGAGGAACCAGAGATCAAATTGCCAACATCCGCTGGATCATGGAAAAAGCAAGAGAGTTCCAGAAAAATATCTATTTCTGCTTTATTGACTATGCCAAAGCCTCTGACTGTGTGGATCACAATAAACTGTGGAAAATTCTGAGAGAGATGGGAATACCAGACCACCTGACCTGCCTCTTGAGAATTCTGTATGCAAGTAGGAAGCAACAGTTAGAACTGGACATGGAACAACAGACTGGTTCCAAATAGGAAAAGGAGTACGTCAAGGCTGTATATTGTCACCCTGCTTATTTAACTTCTATGCAGAGTACATCATGAGAAACGCTGCACTGGAAGAAACACAAGCTGGAATCAAGTTTGCCGAGAGAAATATAAATAACCTCAGATATGCAGATGACACCACCCTTATGGCAGAAAGTGAAGATGAACTAAAAAGCATCTTGATGAAAGTGAAAGAGGAGAGTGAAAAAGTTGGCTTAAAGTTCAACATTCAGAAAACGAAGATCATGGCATCCAGTCCCATCACTTCATGGGAAATAGCTGGGGAAACAGTGGAAACAGTGGCTGACTTTATTTTTTGGGGCTCCAAAATCACTGCAGATGGTGACTGCAGCCATGAAATTAAAAGACGCTTACTCCTTGGAAGAAAAGTTATGACCAACCTAGATGGTATATTCAAAAGCAGAGACATTACTTTGCCGACTAAGGTCCGTCTAGTCAACACCATGGTTTTTCCTGTGGTCGTCTATGGATGTGAGAGTTGGACTGTGAATAAGGCTGAGCACCAAAGAATTGATGCTTTTGAAATGTGGTGTTGGAGAAGACTCTTGAGAGTCCCTTGGACTGCAAGGAGATCCAACCAGTCCATTGTGAATGAGATCAGCCCTGGAATTTCTTTGGAAGGAATGATTCTAAAGCTGAAGCTCCAGTACTTTGGCCACTTCATGCGAAGAGTTGACTCATTGGAAAAGACTCTAATGCTGGGAGGGATTGGGGGCAGGAGGTGAAGGGGGCGACCGAGGATGAAATGGCTGGATGGCATCACAGACTCGATGGACGTGAGTCTGAGTGAACTCTGGGAGATGGTGATGAATAGGGAGGCCTGGCGTGCTTCGATTCATGTGGTCGCAAACAGTTGGACACGACCGAGCGACTTAACTGAACTGAAATTGGTCATAACTTTTCTTCCAAAGAACAAGTGTCATTTAATTTCATGGCTTCAGACAACATCTGTAATGATTTTGGAGCCCCCCAAAATAATGTCTGTCTGTTAAATAATTAGTTATTTTAATTATTATAGTCTGTCAGTCCATCGTTTCCCCATCTACTTGTTATTAAGTGATGGGACCAGATGCCATGATTGATCTTAGTTTTTTGAATATTAAGTTTTAAGCTAACTATTTTACTCTCCTCTTTCACTTTCATCAAGAGGCTTTTAGTTCCTCTTCACTTTGTGCCATAAGAGTGGTGTCATCTGCATATCTGAGGTTATTGATATTTCTCCTGGCAATCTTGATTCCAGCTTGTGCTTCATCCATCCCAGTATTTCTCAGGATGTACTCTGGATTTAAGTTAAATAATCCGGGTGACAATATACAGCCTTAACATACTCCTTTCCTGATTTGGGACCAGTCTGTTGTTGCATGTACAGTTCTAACTGTTGCTTCTTGACCTGCATACAGGCTTCTCAGGAGGCGGGTCGGGTGGTCTGGTATTCCCATCTCTTTCAGAATTTCCCACAGTTTATTCTGATCCACACAGTTAAAGGCTTTGTCATAGTCAATAAAGCAGAAGTAGATGTTTTCCCAGAACTCTCTTGCTTTTTTTTTTTTTTTTTCTTTTTTTGATCCAATGGATGTTGGCAATTTGATCTCTGGTTCCTCTGCCTTTTCTAAATCCAGCTTGAAATCTGGAAGTTCATGGTTCACAAACTGTTGCAGTCTGGCTTGGAGGATTTTGACCATTACTTTGCTAGTATGTGAAATGAGTGTAATTGTGCTGCAGTTTGAGCATTGTTTGGTATTGCCTTTCTTTGGGATTGGAATGAAAACTGACCATTTCCTGTCCTGTGCCCACTGCTGGGTTTTCCAAATTTGCTGGTATATTGAGGGCAGCATTTTACAGCATCATCTTTTAGGATTTGAAACAGCTCAGCTGGAATTCCATCACCTCCACTAGCTTTGTTTGTAGTGATGCTTCCTAAGGCCCACTTGACTTCACATTCCAGGATGTCTGGCTCTAGGTGAATGATCACATCATCGTGGTTATCTGTGTCATGAAGATCTTTTTTGTATAGTTCTTCTGTGTATTCTTGCACCTCTTAATATATTCTGTTTCTGTTATGTCCATACCATTACTGTCCTATATTGTGCTCATCTTTGCATGAAATGTTCCTTTGGTATCTATAATTTTCTTGAAGAGGTCTCTAGTCTTTCCCATTTTATTGTTTCCCTCTGTTTCTTTGCATTGATCACTGAGGAACACTTTCTTATCTCCCCTAGCTATTCTTTGGAGCTCGGCATTCAAATGCGTAAATCTTTCCTTTTCTCCTTTGCCTTTCACATCTTTTTTTTTTTTCTCTCAGCTATTTGAAAGGCCTTCCTAAGGAGCAGTAACAACAACAGTATCACAACCAATGCTATGTGTGTTAAGTTGGTTTAAATCATGTTTTCAAACTTATGGACTATAGCCTCCAGGCTTCTCTAGCCACGGGATTCTCTAAGCAAGAATACTGAAATGGATTGCTATGCCCTTCTCAGCAGGCATCTTCCTGACCCAGAGTTCGAACCCATGCCTCTTGTGTCTCCTGAAATTTCTTATGTTATTATTTTCTTTGTAGTAAAAACTAACATCAGTTGGGGATTGCTAGGTGGTATACAAAGCAATTTAGGAATCACTTGAACAGAATGAAAACAAGACCAGTCCCAGGGGCAGTATGTCATAATGTAGAAGGAAGGAAGTACAATGTTATTTTTAAATTATTATTTGTTCAGTTTGGAAGACTTGATCAGTCTATTTATTTTGCTCAACTTCTACTATTTACCTGTTTCAGGTACACTGATTCATAAACTACTATACCCTCTGTGGAAGTCTGGGTGTCTGTAACTTAGGTAGTGCTGCTACAACAAAATACCACAGGTTGGATAGTTTAAACAACAGAAATTTAAATTACAGCTAATTCAACTATGTCCCACCCTAATGACTCCAGTTTATATTAATTACCACTTTAGAAATGTTATCTCCATGTCCTCGCTACTGTAAATAGTGCTACAATGAGCATTAGGGTGCATGTATCTTTTTGAATTTTCTCTGAGTATATGCCCAGGAGTGGGATTGCAGCATCATATGGTAGTTCTATTTTTTGCTTTTTAAGGAGCCACCATACTGTTCTCCATAGTGGTTCTATCAATTTATATTCCCATTAACAGTGTGTATTTTCTTCCCAACCTCTGTAGCATTTATTATTTGTAGATTTTTTGATGATGGAAATCCAAAACAAAGGGGATATATGTAAACCTATAGCTGATTAAGTTTACTGTACAGAAGAAGCTAACACAGCATTGTAAAGCAACTATACTCCAAAAAATATCTATTTGAAAAAAAGATTCTATCTCCAAATACGGTCACATTCTGAGGCACTGTACGTTAGGGCTTTAATATGAGTTTTAGGTGAACACATTGAGCCCATTAAAAGGGGGTAACTCTGAAATTTATCAGCATTCTTATATAGCACATTTGTTTCTTGCCAACTGCCCTTTCCTTTTTGCCACTTTGGATTCTACTACAGTATCAAAATATCGACCAGGGCACAGTTTCAGGAACTCATTTTCCTGCATCACCATGCTCCTGGCGGTCTCCCTCATTTCTCTCACTTTATCAGTCTCTGCAGAGAACCATTCTTCCTCAGTAAGCCTAATTAGCAGGGTTCTTAAAAACCATCAGATAGAGTAAATCAGACTGCATCTGAGCCTCCTTATGAGGCAAAACATTTCTTCATTTGAAGTTTAGATGAGATAATGTTCAAATAAGGAACAATCATTTAAAATTTAGGAAACATATTCATTGATTACATTTTTCGCTTCATCTTGACTTTGTTTTAAGCAATTGATAGCTCCTGCTCTGTAGGAAATTCACATTATTTTTACACATAAATAAGGGAGACAGGATGTAAGGGACTCTAGAAAGTGCACCAAGTTTTTTAAACTTATTAAAAATTTCAAAACTTACTGTTTCAACGAGAAGTGCTTTTGCTGGAGCTTGAAGTTTGCACACAGATAAACAGGGTCATTAATTGTTAATACAAAATTAATTAAACCTGAGGCAGTACTGGGAGCTCTCTAGCCTTTCAAGGAAATACAAGTGGAGAAGAGTAATTAGAAAACTCAGTAAGCTGTGATTCAGACTAGCTAAAATTTTTAAAATGAATGTCGGCACCTTTAACATTTTAAGGAAATGAACTGCTGTGGCTGATGAATTTTTTTTTTTCCATTTCTTATTTTCTTTCTTCTCTTTTTTCTGCTTTACTACTTTTAATTTCTAGATCCTTTATAAAGTTAGTATTTTTGATCTCTAAAGAATCTTTCTTCTGTTCCTTAGAGCCCACCTTTTAGTAAGTAATAAATTTGTGACTCATTTTAACAAGATGAGACAACAAGGCTACCATTAGTGGAGTTTCGCTTGTTTCAGAAGTGCTGATAAGGCACCTGGCAGAGATTTCGCTATGACCTTGGAGGATAAAATGGCAGTCTCATAACCAATATGTGTACAAAAGCAACTAGTTCTGATGGAACTTTTCTCATTTCCCAGAGAGCAGAAAGCAATCAAAATGCATACATTGAATTTTTAGTATCCTACTTAACCTATTAATCTCCACTTGCACTTGATGCTGTTTTTAAGATTTGTTGTTTACATACATATTCACCTTACATGATATAACAATTCATATCATTTCTCTGAATATAGATCATCCATCTTTTTGAAAAAAAGATAATGCTGATTTTCAGTCTCTAAAAATCAAAATTGTGTCATAAGATTACATGTCAAGCTAGTTATCATTAAAGTTCACCTAGTCCTGTTTTCTTATGCATTCAAATACTATGCTTAATTTACCTTGAGATTGCCAGAAAGATGTTGCACTCACTTAGCATAGCCACTGTGAACTAATTTTAAAACAGTCTCTCAAAAGAGAACAAACTAATTTCCTAAGCTGTTGGGAACATGACTTCTCTGCTGTACATTTCCTCCTTTTTATAATTTTTATTGGAAGGTTATCTTCAGCTGCTTTTAGTTTGTCTGTTTTCCTGAGGGAATCACTTCTGTTTGCTTTTTCTGGATGACCCAAAGGCTTTACCTGTAAAGATAAAATTTTGCATTATAGGAGACAGGGTCAGGGATTCCCAGGTAATGCCATGATAAAGAATCTGCCCGCCAATGCCAGAGACAGAGGTTCAATCCCTGGGTGGGGAAGATCCCCTGGAAAAAGTAATGGCAACCTGCTCCAGTACACTTGCCTGGGAAATTCCATGGACAGAAAAGACTGGTGTCAATCCCTGGGTTGCAAAGGGATCTATTGATCCCTACAGTCCACAAGGTCGCAAAGAGTCAGGCATTACTGAACACCCACCTAAATACATATGTACACACATACTCGGCCACAGCACCAAATAATCAACATATATTGATAAAGTAAATAAGTTAGACACTTGTATCTCTATTTCATGGCAATCTGGTATTCAGCGGTGCTAGAATGAAATGGTAATGCCATTGTGTGACAAAATCCATTTCCCTCTATTTTGTTGCCCTGCTATTTTCAAAAGGCATCTATCTTTGAAGCTGGCAAAACAGATCATCAATGACAGGGAACTAAAAGAAACCCACTATGTGTCCTCATGAGAGTGTCCATTTCTTAGGAACATTTTTTTCTCCTTTTCCTTGGTCCAAGAGATGGTTCTAGGTGATCAGAATGCGAGTCAACTTTTCTTTTGCTTGTGTTTAATTTGTATTTCAAAGGCATGAATTTTCAGGAAGGCAAAGTTTTGCAAAATGTGCAAATTAAGCTTTTCTTGTAGCAACTTCTTTTGAAATGTGGTCAGTTCAGCTAAGATTTGGGGCTCTGTAAATAATGTGAATTACTGTGGTGAATAATAGAATAGTCACATCTACTGATCTCCTTGTGTCCTTTATCTGGCTCTCTTATTTTATTTTATATACTTAAGAAATATGATGAAAAATATTTATGTGTTAAAGAAAAAATAATAAAGCTTTCATCATTTTTGGTGAAAGATTAGAACATATGGATATGAATACACTTATTGATAAACAAAATGAATAAAACTGTTACTGTGAATACTTGGTATTTTAATATTTTCATGTATGCAAAATATCTAGGAGTTGAGAAGATTGGAATCTGTTTTTATATATCCCATGAAGGGGAACATAAATAAATGGCCAATATCCTCAAAATTGTAGTCTTCAGTAGTATCTGTGAATAAAAAATAATGAAAGAAAGGAAATATCTACCAAAGCTGTAGATACTGAGAAAGAATTCTGCAATTAAATTTATTCAAACTCTTAAACAAAACAAAAGCATAAAAGCTGATGGCCTGGGGCAAATTATTTAACGTTAATGGGTATTATAAAGTAGAGAAATACTGGCAAAGAAAAGATTAATTACAAGCTACTACATTTTGAAACCAATTCAAGGGAACTCAAGTGAACTTCATTGCTTGGCATCAGTGATGTGCATGAGAAATTATTGTGAATTATTGTAGAGATTCACTCTTTGGTATGGTTAAAAATAATGTATTCTTACAAATATTATTCATTTCAAGATTTTTATTTAAGAAGTATGAGAATAAAAGGGCCAAAATGTAACTAATATTTTAAAATGCCTGAAAATACATTAAGAAGCAACATGCAAGTGAAAGTGTTAATCATTCTGTCATGTCTGAGTCTTTGTGACCCCATGGACTGTAGCCCACCTATCTCCTCTGTCCATGGAATTTTTCAGGCAAGAATACTACAGTGGGTTACTGATTCCTCCTTTAGGGGCTCTTCCAGACCCTGGGATCGAACCTGGAGTTCCCCACATTGCAGGCAGATTCATTACTATCTGAGCCACCAGGGAAAGCCCCAAGCAAAGTGGTGGAAATAATAAAAGCATAGATTTGTTGTTAGAGAGACCTGGTTTTAATCACCAGCTATACACATGATGGGCTTCCCTAGTGGCTCAGATATAAAGAATCTGCCTGCAATGCAGGAGACCCCGGTTCAGTCCCTGTGTTGGGAAGATACCCCATAGAAGGGAATGGCTAGCCATTCCAGTATTCTTGCCTGTAGAATTACATGGACAGAGGAATCTGGTGGGTTACAGTCTGTGGGGTTGCAAAGAGTTGGACAGGACTGAGCAACAAATACACACACATGCATGCACACACACTGCATGATAACTAGGCAAACCTCTGTTTCTCAGTTACTGCATTTTCAAAAGTATGTATTACTATTTGCTTACCATTAAGGTATTGTTTGTAAAATGTTTGGCAAATGGTATGCTATACCTATAAATGCTAAGAAAAACAATTTTATTAAATGAAGAACAAATCCATTTTAAGCTGTTTTCTTTTTCTTTGCTTTTTCCATCACAATCAAATAGTCACTGTGTAAAAAAAAAAAAAAATGAACGAGTCAATTGGGAATTCTTTGGTAATTATTTATAGACTCTATTATCACTTTTATTTTTATTTTTTTTACCTTTTTTTTTTAAATTTATTTATTTTTTTAATTTTAAAATCTTTAATTCTTACATGCGTTCCCAAACATCCCCCCCCCCCCTCCACCTCCCTCCTCACAACATCTCTCTGGGTCATCCCCATGCACCAGCCCCAAGCATGCTGCATCCTGTGTCAGACACGGACTGGCGATTCAATTCTTACATGATAGTATACATGTTAGAATTCCCATTCTCCCAAATCATCCCACCCTCTCCCTCTCCCTCTGAGTCCAAAAGTCCGTTATACACATCTGTGTCTCTTTCCCTGTCTTGCATACAGGGTCGTCATTGCCATCTTCCTAAATTCCATATATATGTGTTAGTATACTGTATTGGTGTTTTTCTTTCTGGCTTACTTCACTCTGTATAATCGGCTCCAGTTTCATCCATCTCATCAGAACTGATTCAAATGAATTCTTTTTAACGGCTGAGTAATACTCCATTGTGTATATGTACCACAGCTTTCTTATCCATTCATCTGCTGATGGACATCTAGGTTGTTTCCATGTCCTGGCTATTATAAACAGTGCTGCGATGAACATTGGGGTACATGTGGCTCTTTCAATTCTGGTTTCCTCGGTGTGTATGCCTAGCAGTGGGATTGCTGGGTCATAAGGTAGTTCTATTTCCAATTTTTTAAGGAATCTCCACACTGTTCTCCATAGTGGCTGTACTAGTTTGCATTCCCACCAACAGTGTAGGAGGGTTCCCTTTTCTCCACACCCTCTCCAGCATTTATTGCTTGCAGATTTTTGGGTCGCAGCCATTCTGACTGGTGTGAAGTGGTACCTCATTGTGGTTTTGATTTGCATTTCTCTGATAATGAGTGATGTTGAGCATCTTTTCATGTGTTTGTTAGCCATCCGTATGTCTTCTTTGGAGAAATGTCTATTTAGTTCTTTGGCCCATTTTTTGACTGGGTCGTTTATTTTTCTGGAGTTGAGCTGCATAAGTTGCTTGTATATTTTTGAGATTAGTTGTTTGTCAGTTGCTTCATTTGCTATTATTTTCTCCCATTCAGAAGGCTGTCTTTTCACCTTGCTTATAGTTTCCTTTGTTGTGCAGAAGCTTTTAATTTTAATTAGATCCCATTTGTTTAATCTTGAGTGTCTCCAATGAGTTCTACAAATTTAAGAAAATTTTGTATTTCCGTGGGTCTGGTAATTCCATTCTTGTTGATGGACATTTGTTGAGATGTAAACATTAATTCTATGAATATTTTAGGAGAACATTTGCCTACAGATTTTAGGCTTATATAAATACTTTTTATAATTAAATAAATATGTACTACTTCTTTTAGTGCATGAGAACTGATGGTCATAATAAACATTAAATTACTAGAATAGGAGAGACAGCATAATGTAGAATTCTCGTTGTAGCCCAGCCAAATACTTTGTACTTCATAAAGGAAAAACAGAACAAAAATATCAGGAGGTATCACTACATTATAATTGAGAGATATGAAGTGAGTTAGAAACTATTAAATTAACAGAACTTGTGTCTTAGAGTTTGAAATAAACAACATGATAGAGAAGAGAAAAAGGTAGTATTTGTTTAAGAAAAAAGTCATAGAATTTTAGAACATAGTATGGGAGAGAAATTGAGACACTTGTTTAAGCAAAGTCTTCCAACACACAAAGGCATTTATTTTCTCTGAATTTAAATGTAAGCATAGATACATCAAATTTTAATAATTTTAATTGAAATTACAAACACTTGTGTTTCAAAATAACCATGTTAATGGTAATTTTAAATTTTTAAGCAGGTGTGATCAAAAAGACCAGTATATCTCTAGCTGAGAATTGTGGTGACCATCATCCTTAACAGGTAAAGATATTATTATTACATATGAGAGGTCAAATTTCCTGGGAATATTTAAGCCTGAAGGAAGTTTATCCAGAATAGTCTTGTGATCAACAACTGGTAGAATGAAAGAAGCAGTGTTGAGTTAAGAGAAAGTTGGAGGTGTGATTCAGTCATAACATAACCTTTGCAAAACCACTGGGGTGCTCTGAAAGTGAGATGTAACTTCAGCATCTCCTGAGTTGGAGAAAGTGGTCTGGACCTTTATAACCGCATGTCAAACAGTAATTAGATGTAGGGCGCTTCTATGGAAGAAGGTGTGGGTGTGAGCATGATAGTGGACAAATACAGAGACTTAAGAATAATTATTTCAGTTCAGGGGGGTTCTGGGCATTGCCACACAGCACAAGTGAGAGAGTAAATGTATAAAGGAAGAATGGCAAGACCACAGATGGCCACAGAACTCTGTCTACAATCTCCGCAGCCACAAGCCCAGGAAGCCAAGGCAAGACCTCTGCAGCTATTGGCCCGGAAGTCAGGACTTGGTTAATGACTGTCAGCTTCTGGTTTTTGTTTGTTTGTTTGTTTTGTTTTATCTTCACTTACAACTTTTGACCAACAAAAGAAAGCCATATAAGCTCCTTAAGTCATATGAAATGCTCTTTTGTAATTAGCCCACCTCCAGGTCCCTAATGCTAACTAACTCCAAAGAGAACATATATGAAGCTTTCCTTTTCTTTTTACCATAAATCTTCACACCCTTGCCTGACTTTGAGATTCTAACAAGAAAATTGATGGTGGATGACTCCTTGTGAAAGCAATTTCTGAACATATAGGCTCTCTTTGTTCTCATCTGAATGATCGTTTTTTCCACACCTCACAAAAATTTCAATCAGAGCCTGTCTCAGACATTCCCTCTTTCTCTCTATTCCTTTGTGCTAAGTTGCTCCAGTCATTTCTGACTCTTTGCAACTCCATGGACTGTAGCCACCAGAGTCCTATGTCCATGGGATTTTCCAGGCAAGAATACTGAAGTGGGTTGACATTTCCCCCTACAGGGAATCTTTCTTACCCAAGAATTGAATCTGCATCTCAGTTGTTTTGCATCTGCAGGAAGGTTCTTTATCACTAGTGCCACCTGGGAATTATCTCTCTACTCTGCTTGCCTTGAAGTCTCTGACAAACAGATAGAATGTTGGCTGATTTCCTTGTTTCAGCAACTTCTGAATGAATAGCTTGCTTTTGTTCTTATTTAGGTGGTCTTTTTACTTCCCTGGTTGCTCAGATGTTAAAGCATCTGCCTGCAATGTGGGAGACCTGGGTTTGATCCCTGTGTTGGGAAGATCCCCTGGAGAAGGAAATGGCAACCCACTCCAGTACTCTTTCCTGCGAAATCCCATGGACAGAGAAGCCTGATAGGCTACAGTCCATGGAGTCGCAGAGTCGGACTCGACTGAGCGACTTCACTGCTACTAGGTGGTCTTTTTATGTCCAGTTTCTCTGAAGGTCCACCGAGATATGGTCTGCATTGATCCTAAAGATCAGAGAAAGCAATGGCACCCCACTCCAGTATGCTTGCCTGGAGAATCCCAGGGACTGGGGAGCCTGTTAAGCTACAGCCCATGGGGCTGCTAAGAGTTGGACATGACTGAGTGACTTTACTTTCACTTTTCACTTTCCACTTTCATGCACTGGAGAAGGAAATGGCAACCCACTCCAGTATTCTTGCCTGGAGAATCCCAGGGACAGGGGAGCCTGGTGGGCTGCCGTCTATGGGTTCACACAGATCCTAAAGATAGTACTTTACAATATATTAATTTATTTTTCCACTTCATGAAAGAATTTATTCTACCACACCCAGACTGGAATCACTAGATCTTCTCTTTAATTCTTAAACTTAATCTTTTTTTTTTTAACCCCTTCAGAGATGCCTAATGATTTCTGAATGTATTAGTATTTGTTATGTTTTATTTTTAAAAAATTTTAATTATGTTGCCATATAATTGATTCATAGTGTTGTGTTAGTTTCAGTTGTACATCTAAGTGATTTGGTTATGTGTGATAAGTCGCTTCTGTTGAGTTTGACTCTTTTTGACCCTATGGATTGTAGTCTGCCAGGCTGTCTCTGTTCATGGGGATTCTCCAGGCAAGGATACTGGAGAGGGTTTCCATTTCCTTCTCCAGGGGATATTTCCAACCCAGGGATCAAACCCATGTTTCTTATGTCTCCTGCACTGGCAGGCGGTTCTTTACCACTAGTGCCACCTGGTAAGAGCTTCTCTTATACTTGCACATATATTCATTATTTTTTAGATTATTTTCTCATATATAGGTTATCATGAAATTTTGAGTAGAGCTCCCTGTGCTATACAGTAGGTCCTGCTTGGTTATCTATCTTGTATAATAGCATGTGTGTTTATCCCAAGCTCTTGGCTTATACTTTCCCTCTATCCTTCAAATTTCCCCTTTGGAAAATAAGTTTGTTTTTGATGTCTGGCAATGCCAAAGAATGCTCAAACTACTGCACAATTTCGCTTGTCCCACATGCTAGTAAAGTAATGCTCAAAATCCTCCCAGCCAGGCTTCAGCAATACATGAACCATGAACTTCCAGATATTCAAGCTGGTTTTAGAAAAGGCAGAGGAATCAGAGATCAAATTGCCAACATCTGCTGGATTATCAAAAAAGCAAGAGAGTTCCAGAAAAACATCTATTTCTGCTTTATTGACTATGCCAAAGCCTTTGACTGTGTGGATCACAATAAACTGAGGAAAATTCTTCAAGAGATGGGAATACCAGACCACCTGACTTGCCTCTTAAGAAACTTATATACAGGTCAGGAAGCAATAGTTAGAACTGGACATGGAACAACAGACAGGTTCCAAATAGGAAAAGGAGTACGTTAAGGCTGTATACTGTCAACCTGATTATTTAACTTATATGCAGAGTACATCATGAGAAACTCTGGGCTGGAAGAAGCACAAGCTGGAATCAAGATTGCCAGTAGAAATATCAATAACCTCAGATATGCAGATGACACCACCCTTATGGCAGAAAGTGTAGAGGAACTAAAAAGCCTCTTGATGAAAGTGAAAGAGGAGAGTGAAAAAGTTGGCTTAAAGCTCAACATTCAGAAAATGAAGATCATGGCATCTGGTCCCATCATTTCATGGGAAATAGATGGGGAAACAGTGGAAACAGTGTCAGACTTTATTTTTCTAGGCTCCAAAATCACTACAGATGGTGACTGCAGCCATGAAATTAAAAGACGCTTACTATTGGAAGGAAAATTATGACCAACCTAGATAGTATATTCAGAAGCAGAGACATTACTTTGCCAACAAAAGATCCGTCTAGGCAAGGTTATGGTTTTTCCTGTGGTCATGTATGGATGTGAGAGTTGGACTGTGAAGAAAGCTGAGCGCCGAAGAATTGATGCTTTTGAACTGTGGTGTTGGAGAAGACTCTTGACAGTCCCTTGGACTGAAGGGAAATCCAATCAATCCATCCTAAAGGAGATCAGCCCTGGGTGTTCTTTTGGAAGGAATGATGCTAAAGCTGAAGCTCCAGTACTTTGGCCACCTCATGTGAAGAGTTGACTCATTGGAAAAGACTGTGATGCCGGGAGGGATTTGGGGCAGGAGGAGAAGGGGACGACAGAGGATGAGATGGCTGGATGGTATCACTGGCTTGATGGAAGTGAATTTGAGTGAACTCCGGGAGTTGATGATGGACAGGAAGGCCTGGCGTGCTGCAATTCATGAGGTCGCAAAGAGTTGGACATGAATGAGCAACTGAATTGAACTGAACTGAAGTCTGTTTCTGTTTTTTAAAAACGTTTAGTATTCGTGCTTCTGTAAGAGTAGTATTTACTTGATTGGTCAGTTGCATTTGTACTATTGAAAACATCCCTCCATCCCACCTTTTACAATCACACTCTGTCCTTGACTCTTCTAGATAAATAGCATTAGACACCACTTCGTATCTGTTTTTTTTTTTTTTTTTAATGGAGTGAAAGTTTCATTGTTCCCCTAAATTTTAAGTTCCATAAAATAAGAGGTTTTATCTGCTTTATTCCCTACTATATCCCCAGACAGTATGTGAATCATAGTATCATTAAATTTATATTTTTGTAAAACGTGATGTATAATTCATTTTTAATGTCTATATCTTGAACACATTTTTAGTCTTTTTCCCAGATTCAGATCTTCTTTATTCTTGTGCTGTCTGTCTTAGTGTATGCAATTGCCTTTCAGCAAGTTTTTCAAATCAGAAAATTTTAAACTATCATAGTATTCTTCATTTCTACTCATAACAATCAATCATCAAACGCTTTAGTTTCTATATCAATTAATTAGTGAACTTGCTCCCTCCTTCATAAACCAACACTCAAGCTGAAGCTATCTTTTCTCAACTGATCTTAACTGGTCTCAAGATCACCAAATAATTTTTGCTATACCTAAATTATGTGCATGACTGAGATGTATAAGATTCTTGAGATACATGCTAAAATTCAAATTGTGTGGTTTGCCAGTATGTTAAACTTCAATTTCCAGGATTGGCATCACTTAAACCATGGAAATTGTACTGGAACTTGAGCTACTTCTTTGAAGTAAAGCCTCAGAATGACAGTTGTACATATTTCAGGCAGAAAATATGCAAAATAAGCCTATAAAGAATATATAGTATGCAACAGAATTTTGAGATTCTGATAATTTTGAACATGGGTGATTTTTTTCACAATGAAAACCAAAGCATTCTTCTGGTGTGTATAAAGCACCAGAATTTTAATTTTGAATACACATTAATAATCATGTTAGAATGTGTATCACCAATTAGCTTGGTTGAATACACTGATTTTGCCATTATTTCAAATGTCAAAAAATCATATAAAATGTGTATATAGCAGCTTTGTAATAATACTTTTTTCTTTTTCAAAATAATATTAGTGAATATTTTATCTCATCAATAGGATGTTGGTAAAATTCACTTACTGTCATAAATATTTTCCCTTTCAGACCTTTTATGTACTAAAGGCAAATGGTATTTTTTTTAGTAACTCTTTCTCATTTTTTAAACAAGTTTAACATTAGATTCTTAATTATATGTAATTATTTATCATAGTGATTATTATAATTCTGAAGCTGTTATTATAATTATTATTTCTGCTAACATTATTTGATCCCCCTTTCAGTAATTAAGAAAATGTGCTATATCTTCTGTTCACATATTCTTAGTATAACTGGTATGGGTAAAATAACTTCATATTAAAATCATAATTTTTTAACTTGAATAAGAATGGTTAAAGAATTTGAATTTCAGTCAAAAAATTAGTGAAACATTAATGACTGTTTAGGTTTGTTTAGGTGCAGTAGGAACCTAGAAATAATCCTTAAGTGGATGAAGTCTAGATATCAATTGTGTAATGCATGTGTTTATGCCATTTTCTGTTAATTAACCTTAAAAAGGATGTTTATGATAAGTTTATCCTATAGATTGCCAATACTCTCACGTGTTAAATAATAGATTATGATACCAAGTTAATCCTCATAATCTATTGCTAGGAAATTCTTTAAAAGTTTTAAAAATTTGAATGAACCTGATCATAATCATTATCCTATAGTATGTTCTACATGTATTTCAGCTACCAGTCAAATGTTGCAGGAAATAATTTTTTACTTTTTCTTTTATGGGAATGTTTAATTACAAAGTTGTAGGTTTTGTTTTGTTTTGTTTAACCAAAGATTCCTATTAAAAGTTCATGCAAATGCAATCTCTGACCTACTACTATTTCTAGCAGCACACTCAGATTTCCCTGAGCATACCTACAAAACTTTCCCTTCATCTGGGCTTCCAAACAAACACATACATTAAGGAAGAAAGGAAGAAAAAAGAAAAAGACAGTGAGAAAGCACTTCCAAACATATTTTATGGGTATAGCATTACATTGATATCAAAGGCATATAAAGACACTACCAGAAATGATAACTCTATTCCGTATCCCTAAGGAACATATATGCAAAAATGCCTCAAACACAAGCCGGAATCAAGATTGCTGGGAGAAATATCAACAACTTCAGATATCGAGATGACACCACCCTTATGGCAGAAAGTGATGAGTAACTAAAGAGCCACTTGATGAAAGTGAAAGAGGAGAGTGAAAAAGTTGGCTTAAAGCTCAACAGTCAGAAAACGAAGATCATGGCATCTGGTCCCATCACTTCATGGAAAATAGATGGGGAAACAGTGGCAGACTTTATTTTGGGGGGCTCCAAAATCACTGAAGATGGTGATTGCAGCCATGAAATTAAAAGATACTGCTTGGAAGGAAAGTTATGACCAACCTGGATAGCATATTGAAAAGCAGAGAAATTACTTTGCCAGCAAAGTTCCGTCTAGTCAAGGCTATGGTTTTTCCAGTAGTCATGTATGGATGTGAGAGTTGGACTGTCAAGAAGGCTGAGCACCGAAGAATTGATGCTTTTGAACTGTGGTGTTGGAAAAGACTCTTGAGAGTCCATTTGACTGCAAGGAGATCCAACCAGTCTATTCTGAAGGAGTCAGCCCTGAAATTTCTTTGGAGCGAATGATGCTAAAGCTGAAACTCCAGTACTTTGGCCACCTCATGAGAAGAGTTGACTCATTGGAAGAGACCCTGATGCTGGGAGAGATTGGGGGCAGGAGGAGAAGGGGAAGACAGAGGATGAGATGGCTGGATGGCATCACTGACTTGATGGATGTGAATCTGAGTGAACTCTGGGAGTTGGTGATGGACAGGGAAGCCTGGCGTTCTGTGATTCATGGGGTCTCAAAGAGTCAAACATGACTGAGCAACTGAACTGAACTGAAGATTTTTATCAAGTTTTCAGGTTTGAGAATAGGGTTGGAAACAGAATGTTAGAAATATGGATTGATTATTACTGACTGTCTTTAAAGTAGAAAGAAAAGAGCTCAGACAATAAGAATTGGTTTATTTGCAAACTGAAAAAAACAGACAATAGAGCATGTCAAGATACTTGAAGTCTGAAAAACATGGAGAGTATCTATTGTTTTCAGAATACAAAGAATAGGAAAGAACTGGCTCTTTGTAATAAGAAAAGATGATAATGTCAAGAAATTTGATGAGCGACTGAACTGAACTGAAGGAACATATATGCAAAAATTCTCAACAAAATACTAGTGAAGTGAATTCAACTACACATTGAAAGGATCTTACTCCCAAACCAAGTAGAATCTATCCCTGCGATATAAGAATGGTTCAACACATTCAAATTAATTAATATAACATTAATGAAATAAAGAGTATAAACCACATGATCATTTAAATAGATCCAGAAAAATCATTTAAGAAAATGTCACACTCTTTTGTGATTAAAAACTCCCCACATCTGTAGAGAACACTTACCTCAATTTAAGAAATTCCATGTGTGTAAATTCTACAGCAAACATTGAACTTGAGGAAGAATGTTTGAAACCGTTTTTCTAAGACCAGGAACAAGATGAGGATGCCTCTTCTCACCATTACTATTCAATACAGTATTCCAAGCCCTGACCTTGGCACATATGGAGACAAAGTATTTAAAAGGCATCGAAATCAGAAAGGTAGAGGTAACATTATCTCTGAAGGTGACATGACTGTATATATAGAAAATAGTAAGGACTTCACACACACACACACACACACACACACACACACACACACAGAATTAGTAAATGAATTCAGTAAATTTACAGCAGACAAAATCAATATACAAAATAAGTTGCATTTCTTAATACTAGTAAATGTCCAAACTAGCCAATCATAAAATTAAGAAAACAATGCTAAAACAACATCTAAAAAACAAAGCATTTGCAAGAAAGTGAAAGAAGGGATGTATATTAAAAATGGGAAAACACTTGCGGGAAAAAAGTTAAAGCAGATGCAAATTGATACAAGTTCAGTTCAGTTCAGTTGCTAAGTCGTGTCTGCCTCTTTGCGACCCCATGAATCGCAGCACACCAGGCCTCCCTGTTCATCACCAACTCCCGGAGTTCACTCAGACTCACGTCCATTGAGTCAGTGATGCTATCTCATCCTCTGTCATCCCCTTCTCCTCCTGCACCCAATCGCACCCAGCATCAAAGTCTTTTCCAATGAGTCAACTCTTCTCATTCGGTGGCCAAAGTACTGGAGCTTCAGCTTTAGTATCATTTCTTCTAAAGAAATCCCAGGGCTGATCTCCTTCAGAATGGACTGGTTGGATCTCCTTGCAGTCCAAGGGACTCTCAGGAGTCTTCTCCAACACCACATTTCAAAAGCATCAATTCTTCGGCGCTCAGCCTTCTTAACAGTCCAACTCTCACATCCAAACATGACTACTGGAAAGACATCCTATATTTATGGATTGGAAGACTCAATATTGTTAAAATGTCCACACTACCCAAACCAAAACAATCTACCAATTCTTTGCTATCCCCTCCAAAATTCCAGCTTTTTTTTTTTTTTTTTTACAGAAATAGAAAAACACAATCCTAATATTCATGGAGAAACATGAAAGTCCCAAAATAGCCAAAGCGATATTGGAAAAAAGTTAGATGGAGGTTTTACACTTCTTGATTTCTACTTTTACAACAAAGCTTCAGTAAATTAAAACAGTATGGTACTGTTACAGGACAGAAATATAGACCAATGGAATAAAACAGAGAGCCTCCAAATAAACTGACATATATACACACACACACACACACATATATATATATATGGTCAACTTATCTTTGAAGGGTAACATACAATGAAGAAAGGAGAATCTCTTCAACAAATGATGTTGAGGAAACTGATTATTCATATATAAAGGAGTGAAATTATACTCCATCTTACACCACACACAAAAGTAACCTCAAAATGAATTAAAGAGAATTATAAGACCTAAAACTGTTGTGTGTGCTAAGTCTCTCACTTGGGTCCAACTCTTCATGACCCAATGGACTGTAGCCCAACAGACTCCTCTGTCCCTGGGATTTTTAGGCTAGAAATAATGGAGTAGGTTGCCATTTCCTTCTCCAGGAATCTTCCTGACCCAGGGATCAAAACTGTCTCCTAAAACTGGTCCACTTCTACACTTCTAGTAAAGAGTAGTGAAAAGGTATCCTTATTTATTTCTAAGTTTTGTTTCTTGTGCTTTTCATGTTGTATGAACGAAATTGTTTATGAAATCATTGCCAAGTTCAGTGTCATAAAGCTTTTTGTATGGATGAATCTCTTCACTGTTCACTTGAAACTATCACAGCATTGCTAATCTCCTATACCTCAATACAAAATAAAAAAGTTCAAAAGGAAAAAAATAAAAAGTTGACAAAGCCTTTAAAACTCACATCTCAAAATGCCAGAGTAAGAAATAACAATCACAAATTTTCTAAAGTAAAACTTTTATGAAAAACAGTACTCGAATTGAATAGAAAAATTGCCTTCTTCATCTGTTGCCTCTAAGACTAAGTGGAGGTTTTGATAATTCAAAGGGGTCACATTTTTCTGTTGAACCAGAACTCTCTGGACACAGAAAGGGGACAGCAACACTCTGAGAACCATGAATAAGTAAGGAACTCTCTGTAAGGAATGCTAAGCTTTCTTTAAGATGTTAACTTCTGTTTGTTTTTTGTAGCATTTATGCAAAAAAACATGATGTAGAAGAAAGGGGAAAGATGAGGGAACACTTAGTTCCTTTTCCTGTTAGTATTACCTAATTCGATGGTAAGCTAAAGGTAGAAATTATTGGTAGAATATGCATATATCAAAATGTGAAATAAAGAACATATGGTTGAATTTAATGCAACATCTCCACTATTGTGTCAAGAACATATGCATCCACTAGCTATAAATATGAATTGTGTGATTATGATAATTTTATATGCAAGATAAATGATGTTATATTAGTATCTAAAACTGGCTTTGCACAATATAAAGAGGAAAAGTGAAATTCATGCTTGTAATTTAAAGTTTTAACTTTTATTTAATTAGAATGATATTAAGTAACAAGTAAATAGTCACCATAAGAAGCCTTGAGAGAATCTGATATAATTTAATACATTATAGGACACTTTTTTTCTTAATTTTTCAACAAAAGGTCACTGCCTTTTATTTTACCTTGAGCCTCATAAATAAATTAACTAGCTGATGGGGGAAATGGGTAGTGGTGTTTTTTTTTTTTTTTTCCTGAATCTGAATTCAGATTATTGCATAGAGTTATCAGTGCTAGATTTATATTTAGATCCTAGAACTATTCTGATGGTTGTACTGTTCCTTGATAAAATATGACTTTTACCTTTCTAATTTGAATTTTTTATTGTCTGTTAGCATTGTGGATGCTGATGTGTCAAAAATGTCACTAAAATTACCTCCTTCTTCAGAAGGAAGTCTATGAGGAAGAAATGAGCATTGCCTCAGTGATTTCATTTTTGCGTTTGACTTAATGGTTGATGGGGCTTCCTTGGAAACTCAATGGTTAAGAATCCATGTGAAATACAGGAGGATTTTGATCTCTGGATTAGAAAGATCCCTTGGAGGAGGAAATGGCAACCCACTCTAGTATACTTGCTTGGGAATTCCCATGAACAGAGGAGATTGGTGGGCTCTAGTCTATGGGGTTTGCAAAAAAGTCAGAAAAGACTTAGCTACTATAGGACAACAACAATGGCTGATGAATTTAACGTACCTTAGAGCAACATCCAGTTCAGTTCAGTTCAGTCACTCAGTCGTGTCCAACTCTTTGCGACCCCATGAACCACAGCACGCCAGGCCTCCCTGTCTATCACCAACTCCTGGAGTCCACCCAAACCCATGTCCATTGTGTAGGTGATGCCACCAACCATTTCATCCTCTGTCGTCCCCTTCTTCTCTGGCCCTCAATCTTTCCCAGCATCTGGGTCTTTTCAAATGAGTCAGCTCTTTGCATCAAGTGGCCAAAGTATTGGAGTTTCAGCTTCAACAACAGTCCTTCCAATGAACACCCAGGACTGATCTTTAGGATGGACTGGTTGGATCTCCTTGCAGTCCAAGGGACTCCTACGAGTCTTCTCCAATATAACAGTTCAAAAGCATCAATTTAGAGCAACATACTTGGGTCAAAATTAGGAATATTTTTGTTTAACTTTTTTTTTTTTCCCAATTTTACAGGCACTCTGTCTCCTAATGTTTTGTCTCTAAGAACTGCAGTTGATAGTTCCTTCATCTCAAAGCTGTGAATTTGAGAAAATCATAGTCAGTGGCAGTTAGCATCTGGTCAAGTTTCAGTGACACATGATTGCACAAACCTCATTCTTAGTGACTATTGCCACTCTCACGGGACCTTCTCTAAGTCTGCATGCCTTGTGGGTCATTTACATGTGTCTTTCATGTCTTCATCTTGATTTTAATGAATGTTTTTATCTTTGTAACTGATGTTCTTAAACAAGAACATTTTGTAATTGCAGTATTAGGGGAATTTACCTGTGAACAAATGAGAAAGATTGTTCACTAGAAATCTATATTAGAGCAAGAAGGAAACACAATTTCAAATATCCAGGGACCTGTATTTTTTTATTGTATGCTGTATTCAAATTGAGTTAGACTTATAAATTACCTCCATAAGAGACTTCCAAAATCTCAGAGTGAAGGAAGAAAAAAAAGCACCCTATGTCAAAATTCTGTGTCTTGTCTATATGAAGGAGACACCGTTTTACTTAACATTAATACACCTTAGAAAAATTTTAACCATGTATCCTTGATGAAATTGTCATGGAGGATGGTATGTGAAGGATCTTTAACAATTTCTTCTGCTCACTATTGGATAAATATCTTAACCATGCCAATTTTGAAGTTAGACAATTCCCTATCTGGGTCCTTTTTAAATCACACAATTTAAGAAAATTTTTGATAAATTGCAATTTCTGAAGTCATCAGTTCAAAGTTTACCTTTGTCAATCTTTAAAGAAAGGTCAACTCTGTCAATTAAAAAAAAAAAAAAAACATGAACCATACTTGGTTGATTCATAGTCATAAAGGAGCACAGTATTAAAAATATTTAGCTTTTCATTTCATTATTTGAATTGCAACCTGAAACAAATTTGCTCATAGGGTTCATTCTTTATATAGCATTTACATAGATTTGGTTGGCAAAATCTAATGGTCTGAGTCCTTATACTTTTTTCTAACTAAAATGATGGTCATGAGTGTAGAACTTACACATAAAATATCTTAGACATCATTTGATTACAACTAACTTTTCTAATGTCATATTTATGTTTCAAATAGTGGATTTATAATAATTATTATGTCTCAAAGACAAAAATAAGTAAATTATATCAATAATTTAACATTTTCTTTCTTAAATTTGATATCCAACCACAAATTAAATGGTTCCATGTGTTATTTCTAACATAATGCAGCACAAATAAGCTGCCATCTGTTCCATTTACAATCATTATAAAAATAAAGCAAAATGAGTCAGCTTTGAATCTTATTTAAGATATTTGTGGGAATTCTTTCAAAATATTTCATGCATTAGAAAAGTATACATAGGCAGCACTAATGGGCAATAATGGTGACATAACACAGACTAAATCTGTTTTTATTCATTTCCACTACTGTAAAAAAAAAAAGGAAATGATTGCATACTATCTTATTATTTAATATTTAATAATATATGCCAGCATATAAACATAATATTTCTAAACATATTCTTAAACAGTGTATTAAACATATGTGTATTTTCTCACCCCTGTGATTTTCAAACTTTTTTTGTTCATGATGTTTGTTCAGAGAGTACAAAACAACTTAAAAAACATACTAATGGCAATCTAGGTGAAGTAATCATGAATAATCTACATGTGAATCTCAGAATCTACTCATAGATGCCTTCACATGCTTTTCAATATAGACAACTTCTAAATTCTTTGCAGATACATCTTTAGGATTTATGAAATGAAAAGATGTTAGCATTCAGAAAATGGAAATAAAAAACACATTTGAAAGTTACATATGAAATGTAGTTATAATTTATTTAATATCTGAAAGTAGTCCCTCAATTTTCTAACTCATTAATCTCAATGCTTATTTTGGTTTACATACCATTATGATATTTTTCAGAGTATTTCAGCTACATACTCATTTTACATATGGATAAATTGTATCTTTTCTGTATAATGTTCTCTCTTGACTTGTAGATTGGCATCTTTTATTCACATCTTCTCTCTAGGCATATCTCTTTGTATTCCTGTCTCTAGAAGGTCATTGTGTTTTGAAGGAACATGGAAAGACCAGTAAATTCCATGATCGTGGGCTCATTTCCATTCTTTTCTTGTTGTTGCTGTAAAATGAGTACCTTTATTTGAAACAATGCTGTGTGGAATACCATAAAAGTGGACTAACTATCCTATAAATTAAAAAATGATAGCTTTGAATGAAGCATTGTGTGCAAGGATGGCAAATCCATATCCAGAGCATGTGTCCTTTTCAGGAAAAACAAAATACCTCTTCCAATGATGAACATAGTTCAGTGTAATCAACCTGACACTAGGGGTAGCTTATCATCCCAAGCCAGGTGCCAGTTGCTTTATTAGTTAAGTCGGGCTACTGTTATAAAATGTGAAAACTGAATATATTATGAAAAACAGATATTTATTATTCACAGTTCTCGAGGTGGGACTGTCCAAGATCAAAGCATAGGCAGATTCAGTGTCTAATGAGAGCCTACATTTTGGTTTACAGATGGACATTTTCTTACTGAATCCTAACATAGCAGAAAGTGTAGCGAAGTTCTCTGGGAACTTTTATATAAGGTCATTAATCCTATTCATTAGGAATCCACTTTCATGACCTAATCACTTCACAAAAGCTCTGTCTCCCCAATACCATTACACTGGGCATTATTAGAATTTATCATATAAATTTGGCAGAATATAAACATTCAGTCTATAGTAGTATATGTCCAAGAGAAGTGGAAACATATGCTAACACAAAATTTTCTATATAGAAGTTCACAGCAGAATTCTTTGACTATTAGAGTTCAGTTCAGTCATTCAGTCATGTCCGACTCTTTGCGACCCCATGAACTGCAGCACGCTAGGCCTCCCTGTCCATCACCAACTCCTGGAGTTTACCCAGACTCATGTCCATTGAGTCAGTGATGTCATCTAGCCATCTCATCCTCTGGCGTCTCCTCCTCCTGCCCTCAATCTTTCCCAGCATCACAGTCTTTTCAAATGACTCAGCTCTTTGCATCAGATGGCTAAAGTATTGGAGTTTCAGCTTCAACATCAGTCCTTCCAATGAACACTCAGGACTGATCTTTAGGATAGGCTAGTTGGATCTCCTGCCGTCCAAGGGATTCTCTAAAGTCTTCTTCAACACCACAGTTCAAAATCATCAGTTCTTCCGTGCTCAGCTTTCTTTATAGTCAAACTCTCACATCCATACATGACCACTGGAAAACCATAGCCATGACTAGACGGACCTTTGTTAGCAAAGTAATGTCTCTAATTTGAATATGCTATCTAGGTTGGTCATAACTTTCCTTCCAAGGAGTAAGCATCTTTTAATTTCATGGCAGCAATCACCATCTGCAGTGATTTTGGAGCCCCTCAAAATAAAGTCAGCCACTGTTTCCATTGTTTCCCTGTCTACTTGTCACGATGTGATGGGACTGGATGCCATGATCTTTGTTTCCTGAATGTTGAGTTTTAAGCAAACTTTTTCACTCTCTTTCAATCTCATTAAGAGGCTCTTTAGTTCCTCTTCACTTTCTGCCATAAGGGTGGTGTCATCTGCATATCTGAGGTTATTAATATTTCACCCAGCAAACTTGATTCCAGTTTGTGCTTCATGCAGCCCAGCATTTCTAATGATGTACACTGCATATAAGTTAAATAAGTAGAAATAACACAAATGCCCACCAACTGATACCTGAGTAAGCAAAATGCTGTTTATTCTTATAATGGAATATTGTTCAACAATTAAGAGGAATGAATTACTGACATATGATAAAATATGAGTAAGTTTTGATCAGTGCAAGTGTTAGTCACTCAGTCGGGTCTGACTCTTTGCGACCCCATGGACTATAGCCTCTGTCTGTGAAATTCTCCAGGCAAGGATACTGGCATCTGTTGCCATTTCCTTCTGCAGGGAGTCTTTCCAACTGGAATATCAAAGATAGGTCTCCCACATTGCAAACAGATTCTTTGCCATCTGAGTCACCAGGGTTTGACAAGATATACCATGTTCATGGATTGGAAGAATCAATATAGTGAAAATGAGTATACTACCCAAAGCAATTTACAAATTCAATGCAATCCCTATCAAGCTACCAGCCACATTTTTCACAGAACTAGAACAAATCATTTCAAGATTTGTATGGAAATACAAAAAACCTCGAATAGCCAAAGCAATCTTGAGAAAGAAGAATGGAACTGGAGGAATCAACTTGCCTGACTTCAGGCTCTACTACAAAGCCACAGTCATCAAGACAGTATGGTACTGGCACAAAGACAGACATATAAATCAATGGAACAAAATAGAAAGCCCAGAGATAAATCCACACACATATGGACACCTTATCTTTGACAAAGGAGGCAAGAATATACAATGGAGTAAAGACAATCTCTTTAACAAGTGGTGCTGGGAAAACTGGTCAACCACTTGTAAAAGAATGAAACTAGATCACTTTCTAACACCGCACACAAAAATAAACTCAAAATGGATTAAAGATCTAAATGTAAGATCAGAAACTATAAAACTCCTAGAGGAGAACATAGGCAAAACACTCTCTGACATAAATCACAGCAGGATCCTCTATGATCCACCTCCCAGAATTCTGGAAATAAAAGCAAAAATAAACAAATGGGATCTAATTAAAATTAAAAGCTTCTGCACAACAAAGGAAAATATAAGCAAGGTGAAAAGACAGCCTTCGGAATGGGAGAAAATAATAGCAAATGAAGCAACTGACAAACAACTAATTTCAAAAATATACAAGCAACTTCTGCAGCTCAACTCCAGAAAAATAAACGACCCAATCAAAAAATGGGCCAAAGAACTAAATAGACATTTCTCCAAAGAAGACATACGGATGGCTAACAAACACATGAAAAGATGCTCAACATCACTCATTATTAGAGAAATGCAAATCAAAACCACAATGAGGTACCACTTCACACCAGTCAGAATGGCTGCGATCCAAAAATCTGCAAGCAATAAATGCTGGCGAGGGTGTGGAGAAAAGGAACCCTCCTACACTGTTGGTGGGAATGCAAACTAGTACAGCCACTATGGAGAACAGTGTGGAGATTCCTTAAAAAATTGCAAATAGAACTACCTTATGACCCAGCAATCCCACTGCTGGGCATACACACCGAGGAAACCAGAATTGAAAGAGACACATGTACCCCAATGTTCATCACAGCACTGTTTATAATAGCCAGGACATGGAAACAACCTAGATGTCCATCAGCAGATGAATGGATAAGAAAGCTGTGGTACATATACACAATGGAGTATTACTCAGCCATTAAAAAGAATTCATTTGAATCAGTTCTGATGAGATGGATGAAACTGGAGCCGATTATACAGAGTGAAGTAAGCCAGAAAGAAAAACACCAATACAGTATACTAACACATATATATGGACTTTAGGAAGATGGCAATGACGACCCTGTATGCAAGACAGGGAAAGAGACACAGATGTGTATAACGGACTTTTGGACTCAGAGGGAGAGGGAGAGGGTGGGATGATTTGGGAGAATGACATTCTAACATGTATACTATCATGTGAATTGAATCGCCAGTCTATGTCTGACGTAGGATGCAGCATGCTTGGGGCTGGTGCATGGGGATGACCCAGAAAGATGTTATGGGGAGGGAGGTGGGAGGGAGGTTCATGTTTGGGAATGCATGTAAGATTTAAAGATTTTAAAATTTAAAAAATAAAAAACTAAAAAAAAAAAAAAAAAGAAAGAGGCTAATGATAAAAGATCACACATTTATTGCTCCATTTTTAGAAAATATACAGAATAGATTAATATTAAAAAACAGAAAACAGTGGTCTCCTAGGATTTAGACTGATAGGAATAGGAAATGATTGTTAAAAGAAAGGAGTTTCCTCTTGAGGTAATTAAAGTGTTCTAAACTTAATTTCTGGTGATGATTGCCAAATATATATATATATATATATATATAACTTTTATAAGTATGCATATACATGCACATACATATGAGAAACACAAGTAATATTTATTCAGTGAAAAAAATCTGTATCTATATATTGAGTTAGCCAAAATGTTCATTTAGCATTTTCTGTGAGATCTTACAGAAAAACCCAGATGACCTTTTTGGCCAACCCAATATTTAAATCATTTAAATACAAGGTACCCTTATTTATTGGTAAGCAAATTATAAAAATGTATTGCAACATTTTATATGATATGCATCCTCTATATCTGGTAGATAATAATAGGCCATCTTAGGGCTTTCCAGGTGCCACTGGTGGTAAAGAAGTGAAGTGAAGTGACAGTTGCTCAGTCCTGTCCAACTCTTAGAGACCCCATGGACTGTAGCCCTCCTGCCTCCTCTGTTTCATGGACAGAGGAGTGATAAAGAATCTGCCTGATAATGCAGGAGATAAAGATATGCCCGGTTCAATCTCTGGGTCGGGACGATCACTTAAGGGGAGCATGGCAACCCAGTCCAGCATTCTTGCCTAGAGAATCCTATTGACAAGGGAGCTGCGGGGGCTATGGTCCATAGTGTCACAAAGAGTTGGATACCACTGAAGCAACTTAGTGCACACAAACATAAGAGATCATCTTTACATAAATGAAGAGGAATGAGATTTTTGGTGAGTTTCCTATCTTTGGTAAAAAAATTTAAAGAATATACATGACATTGATATCAGTAAGAACTCAAAATAATTTATTATACTTGGCAAGTGACCATACTATTTATAGTGGTAGACTACTATTAATATTTATAGCAGTTATTTATAGTACTGAACTCTTCTAAAATCATATGTAGCTGCCATCAATGAAAGAATATAGAGAGGACCTGCCAAAGACATGAACTTTGTGATCCGTCATTCTGGTTAGGCTTTATTTATCTTGAAAGAAATCAGGCTTGCCCGCTGTTTCTGAATTTTTCCTATTTTATCAATGAAATGCTGCTCTTTGGGAGATAAAAGAAGTGGGAAGGCTATGGGCTTTGCAATCTTATATTCAAGATCTGATTCTTGCCATAGTACTAAGAATCAGAATGTATTGAAGACTATATTATCTTAGTTGGAAAGAGAAGGAAGTTATTCGGAAATTGTAAAGGTGTGACAATAAAAAGTGTTGAGGGGGATACTTTATTGTTTAAAAGTGTAGCATTTCCAGCTTATGTTTTGACCTTTCACCATACACATAAAATACAAATGCATCAGACCTGAACAAAACAATGAAGAACATCTCATCTCAGACCTCAAATATCAACCGAATTAGATAATGTAGCATTTATGTTCCATGAATAGTATAACCACAGTCTGGGAGGTAGTGAAAAACAAAGAAGCCTGGCATGCTGCAGTCCATGCGTTCACAGAGTTGGACAAGATTTAACAACTGAACAACAGTAATAACAATGCAAGCTATGTATATTGAGCTCTCCGAAAAAGCCTAGCTACATCTTTCTTCATTTTTATAATTTAAAGTCTTACAAAAACTTTCTATTAAATGCAAAATTAGATATGATCACATACTCTTTGTATTACCATTGGCACATGTGGTGCTGTAGAAGACTCATGAGACTCCCTTAGACAACAAAGAGATCAAACCAGTCAATCCTAAAGGAAATCCATCCTGAATATTTATTGGAAGGACTGATGTGGAAGCTGAAGCTCCAGTACTTTGGCCACAGGATGCCAAGGGCCAACTCATTGGAAAAGACCCTGATGCTAGGAAAGATCGAAGGCAGGAAGAGAAAAGCGTGGCAGAGGATGAGATGATTGGATGGTATCACTGACTCAGTGAACCTCAGTTTGAGCAAACTCTGGGAGATAGTGAAAGACAGAGGGACATGGTGTGCTGAAGTCCACGGGGTCTCCAAGAGTCAAATACAATTTAGCAACTGAACAACAAAAATTTTCTCACATGTGAAAGAAGAAAATTATGACATGTGATTAGACAATGCTGTAAGAACTAAAGTAAATAATACACATAAAATTCTTATCCCTAAGAAAATATCAAGATCTGGGATCAAAGGAGTTTTTAAGGTGAACCTTTTGGTAAATTCATTCTTAGGATGGACTCCATGATTACCACTTCTTGGTAGTTTCTTATATTCTTGATCTCTACTTCCTGAGTGTTTTTAGAGCTATTACTTGCTTATAACCAATAGAATATGACAAAGTTGACAGGACACAAATGATTATGCATATTTGACTATATAGTTATATTATGTAAGTGTAGCATTCATCTTGGTGGAATGCTTCATTTCCTTCCAGCCTTTAAAGAAGAAAATAGGCATAATGGAGACCCACCTGGTAAGGAAATTAAGGTGGTCTCTAGGTACAAAGGATGACCTCCAGAAGAAGCCAAAAACTGATACTCTTAACAACAATGCAGGTTTGTAAGCAGATTCCTCCCCATTTGAGCTTTCAGTTGAGAACTTATCCCTAACCAATATGTTTATTGCCTCTTTGCAGGGAGGCCATATCTGGACATATGGCCTTCAAAAACTATAAGAAAATGTGTTAAGTGCCTCAATATGTAGTAATTTGTACTGAGTAAATCTAATATAGATTCTGATACATGGAAGTGGAGTAGTGCCATAACAGATACTTACAAATTTTAGGAATAGCTCTGAAAATTGGCAATGGATGTAAGCTAGAAGTATTTTGAAGACTGATAGACAAAACCTAAATCATGTTAGATAGATTATTAGAAATCTGTACTTTAAAGATGCAGATTGTGAAGGCTCACTGATTATACAAATCTGAGCTCAGATCATCTTACAGAGGAAGCAAAATATGGTGTTGGAACAAAAAAAAAAAAGATGAATGTTATTAAACACTTGTAGAACCTTAGCAACCTTAGCAGAACGCTATTGTCTGTAACAATGTGGAAAGTGAACAAGTGAATCTAGTTAATTCGGTGACCTATCTAAGGTTATGTCCAGGCAGAATGGATTCTTTTTCATTGTAGTTCAGTTGCTAAGTTGTGTCCAACTCTTTGTGACCCCACTTTTTTTCATGCTTCTAGTAAAATTCAAGAAAAGTAAGATCAATTTCATAAAGATCTGTTAAATAAGAAAAACTAGAGTGTAACAATTTGGGACAATCTTGGCCTCTCCCAATGGGAAAAGAATATTAAAACTTATAAATGGCTTTTGAGCACTGTCACGAAAACATGCCTAGAGAAATAGCAAGAGCATGATGTTGTTCCTAAATAGTCAGAAAGTTTAAATGTGAGAAGATTTAATCATATAAAATTTCCTTTTAAGAGATTAAGGATGTGTCTCATAAAATCTCTCAGTCAAACCATAGTATCTCTAGGAAGCAAGAGTAATGTCACTTAGCCAGCTCAGCCAGGTCAAGATAAGAAAGAGCTTACCTCAAAATGACCCCTTAATATGGATTTTGTGAAAAGAATGAATCTCAATTGATTCCATGGAGGATACACAGAGTTTTTGAGAAAATCATTTCAACAGAAAAACTGACAGAGCTGGAAGGGAAAAAGACAGTAAGAACTAGAAGTATACCCCAACTTTAATTGCCAATAAACAAGCAGACAACACTGTTTATATACGATCTCAGTGATGAGATCTGGATTTTTGAGCAGATACTATATTGGACTAAAATTATTGGTGAGCATTTGAGAGAAGAAGGCACGTGTAATCTGCGTGTGGTACAAATGTGAATCATTGAAGATCAGAGGATGGACTGGGATGAATAGTTTTCTAGAGTGGCCTTCATGATAGTCCCCATGTGTTCCAGCCCCTATGTGATCCTCTCAATGTGAATATGAGCAGGATCTGCGACTTGCTTCTAACCAATAGAATATATCAAAATGAAGGGATGTCAGGAAGGATCATGTGATTAATTTACATAGGATTGTAGTAACCATTTTGTTAGAGTCTCTCACTCTCTTGCTTGTTTTGAAGAAGCAAAGAGCCTTGCTAGAAGGTCTGCATGACAAATAAGTGAGAGTAACCTCTAGCTTATGGCTACCAAGAAACTAAAGCTCTGGTTTCCAAAGCCTCAAAAAACAGATTGGTACCAAAAACACATATAAGCATGGAACAGATTTCTCTCCAAGAGAGCCTTAAGATAGTAACCCAGTCCTGAGTGACATCTTCTTTGCAGATTTTTAGAGAATCAGCCACATCCTGCCTAGACATCTTGCGCAGAGAAACTTTGAATTAATGAACTGTGTGTTTTTTTTTTTATTATTTTTTAATTGGAGAGAAATTGCTCTATACTGTTGTGATGATATACACCAAAAGTTCAGTTCAGTTCAGTACAGTTGCTCAGTCATTTCCAACTCTTTACGACTCCATGAACTGCAGCACAACAGGCTTCCCTGTCCACCAACAACTCCCAGAGCCTACTCAAACCCGTCTCCTTTGAGTCGGTGATGCCATCCAAGCATCTCATCCTCTGTTGTCCCCTTCTCCTCCCACCTTCAATTATTCCCAGCATCAGGGTCTTTTCAAATGAGTCACTTCTTTGCATCAATTGGCTAAAAATTTGGAGTTTCAACTTCAGCATCAGACCTTCCAATGGACATCCAGGACTGATCTCCTTTAGGATGGACTGGTTGGATCTCCTTGTTGTCCAAAGGACTCTTAAGAATCTTCTCCCACACCACAGATCAAAAGCATAAATTCTTTGGCCCTCAGCTTTCTTTACAGTCCAACTCTCACATTCATGCATTATTACTGGAAACATCAAGGCTTTGACTAGACAGATGTTTGTCGGCAAAGAAATGTCTCTGCCTTTTAATATGCTGTCTAGGTTGGTCACAGCTTTTCTTCCAGGAAGCAAGCATCTTTTAATTTCATTGCTGTAGTGACATTTGCAATGATTTTGGTGTCCCCCAAAATAAAGTCTCTCACTGTTTCCATTGTTTCCCCATCTATTTTCTATGAAGTGATGGGACCAGATGCCATGAACTTCGTTATTTGAACATTGAGTTTTCAGCCACCATTTTCTCTCTCCTCTTTCACTTTCATCAAGAGGCTGTTTAGTTCTTCTTCACTTTCTGCCATAAGGGTCGTATTATCTGCATATCTGAGGTTATTGATATTTCTCCCAGTAATCTTGATTCCAGCTTGTGCTTCATCCAGTCCAGCATTTCTTAAGATGTACTCTGCATATAAGTTAAATAAGCAGGGTGACAATATACAGGCTTGGAGTATCCTTTCCTGATTTGGAACCCATCTGTTGTTCCATGTCCAATTCTAACTGTTGCTCTTTGACCTGCATACAGATTTCTCAGGAGGCAGGTCAGGTGGTCTGGTATTCCCATCTCTTGAAGAATTTTCCGCAGTTTGTTGTGACCCACACAGTCAAAGGCTTTGGCATAGTCGATAAAGCAGAAATAGATGTTTTTCTGGAACTCTCTTTTTCAACGATCCAGCAGATGTTGAGAATTTGAACCCTAGTTCCTCTGTTTATTCTAAATACACCTTGAACATGTGGAAGTCCATAGTACATATATGTTGAAGCCTGGCTTGGAGAATTTTGACATTACTTTGCTAGCATGTGAGATGAGTACAATTGTGCAGTAGCTTTAGCATTCTCTAGCATTGTCTTCCTTTGAAATTGGAATGAAAACTGATATTTTCCAGTCCTGTGGCCACTGCTGAGTTTTCCAAATTTGCTGGCATATTGAGTGCAACACTTTCACAGCATCATGTTTTAGGATTTGAAACAGCTCAACTGGAATTCCATCACCTCCACTAGCTTTGTTTTTAAAGATGCTTCCTAAGGTCCACTTGACTTCACATTCCAGGATCTCTGGCTCTAATTGAGTGATCACACCATCGTGATTATCTGGGTTGTGAAGATCTTCTTTGTACAGTTCTTCTGTGTATTCTTGCCACCTCTTCCTAATATCTTCTGCTTCTCTTAGGCCCATACTACTTCTGTCCTTTATTGACCCCATCTTGGCATGAAATATTCCCTTGGTAACTCTAATTTTCTTGAAGGGATCTCTAGTCTTTCCCATTCTATAGTTTTCTTCTATTTCTTTGCATTGATCACTGAGGAAGGCTTTCTTATCTCTCCTTGCTATTCTCTGGAGCTCAGCATTCAAATGGGTATATCTTTCCTTCTCTCATTTGTCTTTAGCTTCTCTTCTTTTCTCAGCTACTTTTAAAAAAGCCTCCTCAGACAACCATTTAACCTTTTTGCATTTCTTTTTCTTGGGAATGGTCTTGATCACTGCCTCCTGTACAATTTCACAAACCATCTATAGTTCTTCAGGCACTCTGTCTATCAGATCTAATCCCTTGAAACTATTTGTCACTTTCACTATATAATCATAAGATATTTGACTTAGGTCATACCTGAATGGTCTAATGGTTTTTCCTACTTTCTTCAATTTAAGTCTGAATTTGGCAATAAGGAGTTCATGATATGAGCAACAGTCAGTTCCCAGTCTTGTTTTTGCTGCCTGTATAGAGCTTCTCCATATTTGGCTGCAAATAACATAATCAGTCTGATTTCGGTGTTGACCATCTGGTGACGTCCATGTGTATAGTCTTCTCCTGTGTTATTGAAAGAGGGTATTTGCTATGACTAGTGCATTCCCTTGGCAAAATTCTATTAGCCTTTGCCCTGTGTCACTCTGTACTCCAAGGACAAATTTGCCTGTTATTCCAGGAATTTCTTGACTTCCTACTTTTGCATTCCAGTCTCCTTTAAAGAAAAGGACATCTTTTTGGTGTGTTAGTTGTAGAAGATCTTATAGGTCTTCATAAAACTGTTCAACTTCAACTTCTTCAGCATTACTGGTCAGGCCATAGACTTGGATTGCTCTGATATTGAATGATTTGCCTTGGAAATGAACAGAGATCATTCTGTCATTCTTGAGATTGCATTCAAGTACTGCATTCCAGACTCTTTTTTTGACTATGATGGCTACTTCATTTCTTCTAAGGAATTCTTGCCTATGATAGTAGATATAGAAGTTTTCTGATTTAAATTCACCTGTTCCAGTCTGTTATAGGTCGCTGCTTCCTAAAATGTTGATGTTCACTCTTGCCATCTCCTGTTTGACCATTTCAAATTTGTCTTGATTCATGGACCGAACATTCCAGGTTCCTATGCTCTTTATAGCATCAGACTTTACTTCCATCACCAGTCACATCCACAACTGGGTGTTGTTTGTACTTTGGCTCCATCTCTTCATTCTTTCTAGAGTTATTTCTCCACTAATCTCCAGTAGCATATTGGGTACCTACCGACCTGGAGAGTTCATCTTTCATTGTCCTATCTTTTTGTACTAATCAGCCGTAATTTCACATATATTATCTTCCCCTGAATTTATGTTTTTTGAAGGCATTAAGTTTGTTTTAGAAAAAGAAACAGACTCAGACACACTGAAGGGCTTATGTCATGAGGACAGAGATGAATGAAGGGAAAGGGAACTACTACGATTCTCTCTATTAACATTCCATGACCACGTTTCGGGCTTTTCTGCAACATGACACTTGGCAGATCTATAGGTTATTACCTAAACTATTATTCCTGACTCCTCTGTTCCTAATATGGGACGTCTTGACTTTTGAGCTATGTTAAGTAGCCCATTTGGAGGGCGTTTCGTAAAGAAGATACTAAGAACAGTTAAAATATCATATCAAAGAAGGGAGAGATAATTAAAATGATAATCTTAAGTTGGTTACTGTGTGAAAGAAACCACTTTCTATGAAATTATAGACCAAATTAGGAACTGCAATGTTGTCATTTCTAATACTATAGATAATTAAAAAGATGGACTTTTTGAAAGAAAATGCAGATATGTTTTGTTGACATATCATAAATAAAGTTCTGTAACTTTAGTTTCGATCCTTATGTCCTTTATTTTATTTCTGAGACTTCCTTTATACATATCTAGAAATAAGACCTGAACTCAGTTTTGCACATAATTATAGTTAACCTGTTACAAAAATGTTTTCCTTCCAGAATATACGATGAATGCAACAATCTCACCCACTCCCAGTTCTAGTGTATACAACCATTATTATTCCTAATTACAGCAATGTCTCCTTTTGACTCCACATAAAGTCTATTACCATCTAGAAATCCTACCAATATTATTTCTTGGCCATTAGAAAAGAAAACACACAAAATTGGAGCACAGATTGATGAATTTTTAAACTGTATATTCCCATATAACAACCTCCCGTATCAACAAATATAATATAAAATGACCTCAGAAATAGTCAGTATCCAGTTACCAAAAGATCCCCCCATGTCTATCAGCATAAGTTCACTTTGCCTCTTTTTGAACCTTACGTGAATGGGAACAGTGTTGGCATTCTGTGTACCTTCTTTCACTCAACTTTATGTTTGTGAGAGCCATGCAAAATTGCCAGATGTATTAAAAGTTTATTCATTCTCATTCTGTCATTAAAAGATAGTATACTTGGGAGGGGGGTTCATGTTTGGGAACGCATGTAAGAATTAAAGATTTTAAAATTTAAAAAATAAAAAACTAAAAAAAAAAGATAGTATACTTATCTGTTTTCTGTTGATGAACACTGAAGTAGTTTCCAGTGAATTATATTGTAAATATTATAAATAATGCTATTTTGAGAATTCTTGAATATATCCACTGGTATATGTTTCTGCTTATTCTTGTGGAGTGTTACCCAGAAATATTATTTGACAAAGGTGTAGATTATACATATGGTCTTCCCAGGTGGTGCTAATGGTAAAGAATCTGACTGCCAATGTAGGAGATATGAAATATATGGTTTCACTCCCTAGATTAGGAAGATCTTCTGGAAGAGGGCACGGTGACCTAATCCAGTATTCTTGCCTGGAGAATCCCATGGACAAAGGAGCCTAGTGGACTATGGCCCATAGGGTCGCACAGAGTTGAAAATGACTGAAGCAACTTAGCATGCAAACATGCAGGTTATATACAAATATGAACTTTTAAATGGATACTAGTCATTTTGCAAACTTACTGTACAAATTTACACTCCCAAATGCCTTGTTTCTGAATACTGGTCATGCCATATCCACCACAATTTGCATCTTCTTGATGACTAATACAACAGTTCAACTTTTCATAAATTTCTCCACCATTTGTATACATCATAACATTTAAGTTACTGATAATTGCTTTCTCTTGTACTGTCTATTTTTTTTTCAAGACGTGCGAGAGAGCAGTCTTTCAAACCCCCCAATCATGCGTTCTTCAACTCTTATTTTTTTAAAGCAATAAAATAAAATTTAAAAAACTCCAAAGCTTTAGCATTTTGAATACTACCTATATAACCTTAATACAGTCTACAATTTCCTACATGAAATAATCTTTATTCTCAATTTTGCTGCACCCAAACTGTCTGTACTGCTATTCTCAGGTAACACTAAGTTTTTGTCCCTGCACTGGTTCTTACTTTTCTTTTTATTCAGTAAAGAGACATTGTTGTTATTTTAATCTTTTGGCTTAGACTATCCTACCAAGTATATCTCTGCTCTATTGGTGGCGTTAGTGATAAAGAATCCACCTTCCAATGCAGGAGACATTAGAGATGCAGTTTCGATCCATGTGGTGGATAATGCCCCCTGGAGTAGGAAATGGCAGCCCCACCCTAGTATTCTTGAGTGGAGAAACCCATAGACAGAGGAGCCTGGCAGGCTACAGTCCATGGGGTCGCAAATTGTTAGGCACAAGTGAACACATAGAGAACTCAATTGTCATATAACAAGAGATGTTTTAACTGATGAACTGGGATTCCTTGGCTTTGATTTTGCTGAGGCTCATTAACATTTTAATTTTTTTAATTCACTTATCACTGTCTGAAGTTATCTTATTTTTGAATTTCTCTCTTCAATATTTTTCTTGATAGCATCTGAATCTGTATCGGCTGCATAAGTACTTTATACATGTTTTGATAAGTAAATGAGCAATGGACAAGTAAAAATTTTTAATGAGTTATTTTTAAGCTGACCCATTTTTACTTGCCACATTCTCAAAAAAACAAACAAACAAACAAACTTACTTGTTTAAACTTTTAAAATATTTATTTCACTGATACTTTATCAAAAATTTAGGACAGATCCGGCAAATTTTCTGTCACAAAGTGTTGGTGAATGAAGACAGCTATGCTATGTAAGTGAGAAAAGTCTTATGTAAGTATCTGTACTTACAGAGTAAATTAAAGAAAGCACAAGAGGATCGAAGCAAAAGATGGGAAAACTGAAGCAAAACACTTGCAATTGTGTCTTATTTATTAATGTCTATGAGGTCTTGAAAATATATTTAATATAACAATTGTTTGTAGCCTTTTTAGTTCTGAAATTTTGTAACTATATGATCTAAATAATTGTATGTTAACTTTATTAAGCAAAGTGTGTTGGTAAATTAACACAAAGGAAAAATTTGGCATTACTTGTTTAATTCTAACATCTTTCGTTAATATTTCCTTTGGTGCATATATTATGCTGAAATAATCAGCTGTTATCAGCTCTCAGTTGGTCCCATAGTTTGGATATCAAAACACGCTATTGTTAAGCAGCAATAAACCACACAGCTTTGCAGTGATTCTTACTCTAGTAACCCATTTCATTTGAGATGATTTTGGTTCTTATCACCCCACTAAGGTCAGACTACTGGCTGCATTGACCCCTTGAAAATCCACTGCTAAGGAGACAGGAGGGTTGAACCCATGTTTAATGCTCTTGTTTGATTCCTAGTTCTCAGATATCTTTGTTTACTTTTCAATTTTGCAATCACTTTATTTGCTCTTGTGTGTATAAAATGAACATATTATGTAGTTTATACAGTGTCCTCATCTTAATTTCCTGAATAGGAATCATATTTGTTTTATTTGCTACGTATACAGAGGTAAAATCTATGTATAAAATGTAAAAACATATGGACCTCTTGATTGGGTCTAGAAGTGTCTTCTTAAGCCCCTAAAGCAGTGGTAAAAAATGTAGATAGTAGGAAGATAAAGGTAGTTTGAGAAGGAAAGTAAATATTTATGAATAAACTTTCACCCTCTTAATCTAGGATTCTTAGAAAGAGAAGATAATGTTCTATTTCTAAACAAATGTGCACTTGTGATATCTTTACATTTGAAATAGTACTTCTTATAAATAAAAATTACAACAAAAATGTTTCACGGAAGTCTCAAGTTTTCTTGTATTTTTTCAGCTCAGTCTTAAAAACATTATTGCCTTTTAAATTTATTATTCCTTTAAGGAAAAACACCAAAATTGTCATGAAATTATAACTAAATGGCTCAAGATTCTAACTCAGGATCCAGAAAGAAGCAGCTAATTACAAGGTGTCTCTAATGTACAACATGGCAACTCTAGTTATTAATGCAATATTGTATACTCAGAAGTTACTTAAACATTTTCACTACACACACCCACCCACAAAAGTTAACTAAATGTGATAAAAGATGTGTTCACTATCTTGACCTTGAGAGTTGGGCCATAAAGAGGGCTGAGTGCCAAAGAACTGATGCTTTCAAACTGTGGTTCTGGAGAAGATTCTTGAGATTCCCTTGGATGACAAGGAAATAAAGCTAGTCAGTCCTAAAGGAAATCAACTGTGAATATTCATTGGAAGGTCTGATGCTTAAAATGAAGTTCAAAAACTTTGCCCACCTGATGTTAAGAACCGATCCATTGGAAAATACCCTAACGGTGGGAAAGATTGAGGGCAGGAGAAGAGGGTGACAGAGGACGACATAGTTGAATGGCATCATTGACTCAATGGACATGAGTCTGAGCAAACTCTGGGAGATAGTGAAGGACAGGGAAGCCTGGTATGCTGCAGTCCATGAGGTTGTAAAGAGTTGGACATGAATGAGCAACTGAACAACACCATCATATTGTCTACTTCATCCTTATATATTTGTCAATTATTACTCAAGTAATTTGGGAAACAAAAAGTTGAGAAAATAAATTAAGAAAGGTACTATTTACAGTTATGTGGATAGAATGTAGGAGAAATGAAACAGTACAGTACCTTGTGTATATGTGTGGAGGGGGTTAGTCCCTAGTTGTGTCCAACTCTTTGTGACCCCATGGACTGTGGTCTGCCAAGCCCCTCTGCCCATGGGGATTTTCCAGGCAAGAATACTGGAGTAGGTTGCTATTCCCTTCTTCAGGAGATCTTTCCAATCCAGGGATTGAACCCAGGTCTCCTGCATTTTGTGCAGATTTTCTACTGTTTGAGCCACCAGGGAAGCCTTAAGTATCCTAAAGCTAGTTATAGCAAAATTACTATGCTTAAGTCTGGAAAATCAAAACAAAGAGTGGTTAATGAGCTTGCAAAGTGAGTGTGTGGAAAGGTCCTTTTCCAGGGCGATACATTCACCTCCTGATGGCAACCTAAGAAATAAAATGAAGGGAAACGTAATGAACTCATATGTTTTCTGATTACTGTTCAGGGCTTTCCATTGGCCAAAATTAATGCAAAGCCAGGAGAAAAGAAATCCTGTTGATAAAGTTCATACAGGTCAGTCTTTTGAATACAGTGAATGGTACAGAAGGAGGAGAGGAGGTGGACCAGGCTGTGGAGGACAGAAAAGCTAGGACAGATCTATGAGTCATTGAATGGGTCATTTTAAAAGCTCAAGAATCTTGAGGTTTAATTTAGACTTTATTCTAGCCAAGACTAATACAAGATTCATTTACTCTCAATTTCCAAAATTAGTGTAAATCAACCCTATCACATGCTGTCATCATCTACCATCCAATCGTTTCTCTTTCCCATCCATCATTTCTTCAAAGTTAAAATGCAACTGCCTATTTCTTTTTAACTTGTTTCTTTATTGTGCTTTCTTCAATAAAACATAGATATGAAATATAAATCCTACTGTAATATATCTATTTCTTTATTTCCAGTATATAACTATGTTCTTTTTTTTTTAATTTTTATTTTTACTTTATTTTACTTTTACAATACTGTATTGGTTTTGCCATACATTGACATGAATTCACCATGGGTGTACATGAGTTCCCAAACAGTCTTCAATTCTAATTAGTCAATCAAACCTTTGGAACTTTGATAAAACGTGATTTGATTCACTAAAATTCACTATATGTCCAAGGATTTATATTTACTGTTTTCATACAGTCTGCAATCACCACACATCCCAAAATCTGACAGTTGCTTACAACTGTAGTTTTATTAGGCTCCTCTATTTACAAGGGTAAGGGTTCAGAGCAGCCCACTTCAAAATATTCCACAGTGGTATATTGACTATTTTGAATTAAAAAATTTAACAATTTAAAAAGTTGAGCGCCAAAGAATTTATGCTTTTGAAGTGTGGTATTGGAGAAGACTCTTGAGAGTCCCTTGGACCATAAGGGGATCCAACCAATCCATTCAAAAGGAGATCAATCCTGGGTGTTCATTGGAAGAACTGATGTTGAAGCTGAAACTCCAATATTTTGGCCACCTCATGTGAAGTGTTGACTCATTGGAAAAAACTCTGATGCTAGGAAGGATTGAGGGCAGGAGGAGAAGAGGACGACAGAGGATGAGATGGCTGGATGGCATCATCGACTCAATGGACATGAGTTTGGGTCGACTCCAGGAGTGGGTGGTGGACAGGGAGGCCTGGTGTGCTGCAATTGATGGGGTCGCAAAGAGTCAGACACGACTGAGAGACTGAACTGAACCGAACCTGCTTTTAATATTATGGCTATTTCAAGTAAATGTTTTGGGTTTTTGAATGAACCTTATCTAAATAAATCTATTACATATACTTAGTATGCAATATAAAATATTATGCATATGCATATATGTATATATACATATAGATATGTTGTAAATATGTCCTTATGTGCTTGATTTTGAACACACTACTTTGTCAGAAAGTAAATTACGTTTTGATTGTGAAGAGAAAGTAGAGTAACTGACAATTGAAACTAACAAAATTAACTCTCCTCTGTGTTAAATAATATGGGCATTGACATACTTCTCCACCCCTGTATTAAAAAGTGCTGGGACTGAGAAAAATTACCTACTTTGTTCAAGATATAGCTCATCCTAGAAAACAAGACTGTGAATTAATGTGCTAAGTTTCTGGGGCTGCTATAAAAAAGTGCCACAAACTGAGTAACTTTAAACCTTAGAAATCTATTGTCTCAAAGTGTTGGAGGCCAGAGTGCAAAATCAAATAGGATTATGATACTTCTGAAGGTTCCAGAGAAGGATCCTTCCTTGACTCATCTTTCTGGTGGCTGAAGGAAATCCTTGGTGTTGCTGGTTGAAGATATGTCATGCCAATTTCTGTCTTAATTTGTCATATGGTATTCTCTCTAGGAGTCTGAGTTTCTGTTCTTTCTTTCTATAAAAGTACCAGTAATTAGATTAAGACCTACTTTAATCCAATATGACTTAATTTGAACTAATTACATCTTTAAAGACTGTTTTCAAACGAACTCACTTTAAGAGATACTGGGTGTTAGGACTTTAATATACCTTTTAATGCTGAAGTACTAATTTGCTTCAGTTGTGTCCAACTCTTTGCAACCCCATGGACTATAGCCCACCATGCTCCTCTGTCTTTGGGATTTTCCAGGCAAGAGTACTGGAGTGGGTTACTATTTCCTTTTCCAGGGGATCTTCCAGACGCAGGGATCAAAGCTTAGTCTCTTATGTCTCCTGCATTGGCAGGTAGGATTTTTTCCACTAGCACCACCTGGGAAGCCCCCAATATACCTTTTGGGGGGATATTGCAAATACATATCAATCTATTAAATAACTTACTGATCAATAATAACAATTTGCTAGTCATGACTTTTTTCAAGCTCCTGTCCTTATTGCATACACAAACCAAAGCTATAATGTTATAAACTCTACTCAGTTATAACAATTTCTTTGTTTTGCATTACTCCAAAAATCTAGAAAAAACATAGGCCAAGTTCCAAATCTTTAACAACATGTTGCCCTCATTTTCCATTTTGAGATCCCAGTAAGATAGTTAATTTGCTATCCAACTTTACTATTGTCAGTGTGATAAGCTGTATTTTGTTTGATCAACATATGGTTTTGCTGGATTAAATAGTATATCTATAGATGTTCTTGATCAACTTTGCCCATCAGGACTTGCTTCAAGACTTTCTCTTCTGCCCATTATCCCAAAGCTATTTTGTCAAAGATTTTGCATAATCTCTTTCACTTTTCTGCTCTGCAAAACCAGATTTAAAATCAACCAGCTGAGGCCCTAGAAAATTTTAAATATCCTTTCTTGTTTTCCATTTAGAGACAATATTATAACTCTGTCAGTGCAGAATCCTCTCTTATTGCAGTAAATGTCATAAAATTTATTTACATCTTATATTTAAAATATATGTATATAAAATAAAATAATAACAGAAATTTAGAAATCATCTAATAGTTCATGAGCAGGAGATGGATAAATGGATAAACAATTAATGATATAGTGACAAGTAAAATACTGTCAGGCAATAAAAATAATAAATAATTTATACATAAAACAGACGCAGAAAGCATGAATAATTAATCTCATTTCCTTCTTTATAGATCTGCTAAGTCAGACAAAAAAATTAAATATCTTTTCACAGTCTCATAGATAATTAATGAGGAAGACATAATTGCCAGCATCTTCATATAGTTTCCTCACCTTTTATATAGATCATGTCATGCTAAGTCAGAAATACTCCTGCATTGTGTTTTAAACATGTTTTGAACTGGAAACCTTTAAAACTCTTATTATCAATACATTCTACAAGGTACTAAAATAAAAACCTTTTGATTATCCAAAAGCTTTATAGCTTTTTATAAATCTTTTGGATAATCAGAAAACTATAGTGATGCCCTTCACACTCACTTTTTCTTTCCCTTTCACTTTTTCTCCCCTGTCAAATGCCATCAGTTCCTAGGGGGGATGATGTAAATAGGTGAAACAGACCCATTTTCTAATCGAAATTTCATTTTTTTATCTCTTTCTACTTAAAGTTGGCTTACAGCTCAACATTCAGAAAACAAAGATTATGGAATCTGGTCCCATCACTTCATGGGAAATAGATGGGGAAACAGTGTCAGACTTTATGTTTTGGGGCTCCAAAATCACTGCAGATGGTGACTGCAGCCATGAAATTAAAAGACTCTTACTCCTTGGAAGGAAAGTTATGACCAACTTAGATAGCATATTGAAAAGCAGAGACATTACTTTGACAACAAAGGTCCATCTAGTCAAGGCTATGGTTTTTCCAGTGGTCATGTATGGATGTGAGAGTTTTACTGTGAAGAAAGCTGAGTGCCAAAGAATTGATGCTTTTGAACTGTGTTGTTGGAGAAGACTCTTGAGAATCCCTTGGACTGCAAGGAGATCCAGCCAGTCCATTCTAAAGGAGATCATCCCTGGGTGTTCTTTGAAAGCAATGATGCTAAAGCTGAAACTCCAGTATTTTGGCCAACTCACGCAGAGTTGACTCATTGGAAAAGACTCTGATGCTGGGCGGGATTGGGGGCAGGAGGAAAAGGGGACAACAGATGGCTGGATGGCATCACCCACTCTATGGACATGAGTTTGAGTGAACGCCAGGAGTTGGTGATGGACAGGGAGGCCTGGCGTGCTGCAATTCATGGGGTTGCAAAAAGTCAGACACGACTGAGCAAGTAAACTGAACTGAACTGAACAGTGCCATCTAGAACCATTGTTTCATGTATCCATACTTCTCTGTTCATATAAATTGCTTGGTGTGCTGCAGTCCATGGGATCACAAACAGTCAGACATAACTAGGTGACTGAAGAACAACGTAAACTGCTTGCAGTTTCAATCTATCAAATAGTAGAAGAAATTAAAGGCTTCAGTCTATTTTCTTTGAGAATTATTTCCTACTGAAATAATTAAGTAGTGTACTAGGTGTATTAGTTATATGATATATATTGTCTCACTATATATATATATATATATATATATATATATATATCTCTTCAGTTCAGTTCAGTTCAGTCACTCAGTCGTGTCGGTATCCGGTATCTTTGTGACTCCATGAATCGCAGCATGCCAGGCCTTCCTGTCCGTCATCAACTCCTGAATGTAGTGATACATCTATATAGTATATCTGGATCTATCTATCTGTATCTATCTAGAGAGAGAGAATAAAAGAGAGATTTATTATAAGGAATTAGTTCATATGATTATGGAAGATGGAAGTACAGGTAGGTCTCAAGATCTTCAGGTGAGTTGGCAGTCAACAAGCTAAGGATCTAGGACAGCCAGTGGTTTAGTTCCAATACTGATTCAGAGGTCAGAACCAGGAGAGCCAATGATATAATTCAAATATGAATGTGGGTAGCTTGAGACACAAGAAGAACCCACAATTCAGTTCAAATCCAAAGGCAGGAAAAAAAGTGATGCCCCGGTTGGAAGGTAATCAGGTAAGAAGAACTCTCTCTTATTTGAGAAAGGGTCAAGTTTCTTGATCATTTAGGCATTCAACTTACTGGATGAGGGTCATGCACATGAAGGAGGGCAATCTTCTTTACTCAGTCTATATTTTAAATATTAATCTTATCCAAAATGACCCTTAAAAGAATACCCAGAGTAGTGTTTGATCAAATATCTAGGCACTTCGTGGGCCAGATATGTTGTCACATAAGATTATCCATCACAGATGTCAAACACTCAGTTGATTTTACACTGAGAATTCTGAGATTTCCCAGTAGCTTTGCCAGTCTCATCTTTGCCTCAAGGCAGAACTGAATTTTTCTTGTTGTTAAAGATCTTACTCTGGCTTATCTCCCTTTGGAGTTAAGAAGTATTTGTCTCTTGCAGTGCTTCATTTCCTGAATTTATGTGTTCTCTCCCTTATTTCCTTTTATGCCTGCTCCCAAGATATTATAGTTAATAGCAAATGAAGCAACAGCAAGGAACATACCCTAAAAACATTCTAATTTCCAACTTTTTGTCCTCATACTAATAGTGAACTACACAGAAAATCTATACTCTGAATTTCCACAGGAAACATCTGAAAAATACATATATGTACCAATATAGAATATAGATCTGTGTCATTTTAACATCCAGTGAGTTTATATCCATGTTAATAGCATGCCAAGCTAAGTGACATTGGGTTTGATTTGTCAACACAATACATGTCTTTTAAAATTTTATTTTTAATAATCATTTTATAATAAACTATTTTTATAGTTAATTAATGCATTTTTAAAATAAAGTGTACATAGTATATGCTGGCAACCCACTCCAGTATTCTTGCCTAGAGAATCCCAGGGATGGGGGAGCCTGGTGGGCTGCTGTCTATGGGGCTGCACAGAGTCGGACACGACTGAAGCGACTTAGCAGCAGCAGCAGCAGCAGTATATGCATGGTAACATTAATATATAAATTATGGCAAACTCACTTTTATAATAGTCCTGATCAGTAATTAATTGGAAATAGACTATAACTAAAGAAAGTGTAGCAATGTTTATAAAAAAGAATAACAAATTTGTAATCATTACTCATGCATCACATCTATTTGTTGTTATAGTTGTATAGTCACTAAGTCGTGTCCAATCTTTTGTGATCCCGTAGACTGCAGTATGCCAGGCTCCTCTGTCCATGGAATTTCCCAGACGAGAATACTGGAGTGGGTTGCTATTTCCTTCTCCAGGGAATGTTCTCAACCCAGGGATAGAACCCGGGTTTCCTGCATTGGCAGGCAGATTCTTTACCACTGAGCCCATCACATCCATTTGTCAAATGTAAAGGCACAGAAATTCCTGATCAGAAGTTTGCTACCAGATTATTTATTTTGTCTTTTAAAGCAATGAAATTGTGATACAGAAAAATATTTGCAAGTACAAGCATATGCCTGTTCAGTGAAATAATATACATCAAATTTCAAGTTAGAAGAGTTGAAAAATATTGTCATATCACTAGAGATGACAAACAACTTGAAAATACCTAATATAGATATTGAAATTCATAATAAATTTTCTTTTTAATCAAATATAGGTAATAATACTATTATCAGTAACAAAAGAAAATGAAATTGTAGAAAATAAATGGAAATAGAACTAGATACTATGTTATAGCTCAGCTGGTAAAGCATCCACCTACAATACAGGAGATCCTGGTTCAATTCCTGGGTTAGGAAGATCCCCGGGAGAAAGGATAGGCTACCCTCTATGGTATTCTTGGGCTTCCCTGGTGGTTCAGCTGGTAACGAATCTGCCTGAAAAGTGGGAGACCTGGGTTTGATCCCTGGGTTGGGAAGATCACCTGGAGAAGGGAAAGGCTACCCCCTCCAGTGTTCTGGCCTGGAGAATTCCATGGACTACTCCATGGGGTGGCAAAGAGTTGAACACGATTGAGCCACTTTCACTTTAGCAGTGGAGTGTTTCATTATCCAAGTAAAAGTTTAGTACTGTTTGTCACTCTTTGACTCCACAGAAAGCAATATGGTAAGATAGTCTGGGGCCCAAAGTATTATCATATGCGATTTGGGCATCTCTTCTTTATATATTTATGAAAGACAAATTATCAAGATAATAAAAATGAAATATTCATAAAAATAACTGTTTATGCAGAATTTAAAACAGTTCAGGTTTATTGGTGGTTGCCAGAGGTGGGGTTTGGAGACTGGGTGAAACAGGTGAATGAAGACAAAGTTACAAATTTCCAGCTATAAAATAAATGTCATGGGGATATAATGTACAGCATGGCAACTATAATTAATAATACTGTATCGCATATTTGAAAGCTTCCAGGAGAGTACATTTTAAAAATTCTTATCACAAGAAAAAATGTGTAATTATGTAAAGTGATTGATATTAACTAGACTGTGGTGATTGTTTTGCAACATACACAATATCTAATCACTGTGTTGCAAAACTGAAACTAATATAATGTGTGTCAACTATATTTTAACAAAACTAAATTTTAGAAATTAAAATTTAAAATATTTCAGTATATCTGGTTCTAGATGACGGATTCAATGTTATGTAGTATTGTACTTTAAGTAGAATATTGTATAATTATTTGCATTACAATTGGGAATTTTAAATTGAAACAGTGAAAATATATAAAATAGATAACCAATAAGGACCAACTATATGCCACAGAGAATTCTACTCAATGCTCTATAGTGACTTATATGAGAAAATAATCTAAAAGAGAGTGTATATATGTATGCTTCTAAGTCACTTCAGTCGTATTCGACTCTGTGTGACCCCATAGATGGCAGCCCATCAGGCTCCCCTGTCCCTGGGATTCTCCAGGCAAGAACACTGGGTTGGGGTTGCCATTTCTTCTCCAATGCATGAAAGTGAAAAGTGAAGGAAGTCGCTTAGTCATGTCCATCACTTAGCATGGGCTGCAGCCTACCAGTGAGTTTCCAGGCAAGAGTACTGGAGCGGGGTGCTCTTGCCTTATATATATATATATGTATAGCTATTCAACTTACTATACACCTGAAACTAACACAACATTGTAAATCAACTATACTCAAACAAAAAATATAAAAAACATGGAAAGCATTAGGCCAGTGGAATAATGAATGAAGATTTTTTTATGTAAATTACATGGCTCAGATGGTAAAGAATCTGCCTGCAATGCAGATGACCTGGATTTGATTACCTGGGTGACAGAGGAGCCAGGAAGGCCGCAGTCTAAGGGGTGACAAAGAGTTGGACATGACTGAGTGATTAACAATTTTTTTACAATTAAATTTAGTAAAGAAGAAAATTTTTACTTATTTGATAAATATATGTACAATTTAGCAGTTGGACATGACTAACGCTTTCACTTTCAGCCATATATAAACATGTGCCTCAATATTCCTATGATGTTCTTACTACAAAGAGAAACTGGTACTAGAGACACTAATTTCAAAGTAAACAAAAATGCATTTATTTGTCACATTATAATAACACATAATACTATGCATTATTAATATAGCATGGAAGTATTACAATTATATTAACTTGTCACCAAAATAGCTGTCAAGGTACAAGTGTGCATATTATTACTTTTTATATAAATCTTACCATTATAGAAATTTTAAAACAAAATTTTGCCTGCCCTTTTCCTTATCCATGTCCTCTTATAAACATGATAGCTTAAACTTTTCATCTCTTCTGATTATCTTGTATAGAGCTGGTCTAGTCTAGTTGCATATTAGCTAGAACTATTATATTCATATATATGCATAGATTAGTTGCTTAGTCTAAATAGCATATACCAAATGTTTCCAACTTTAAAAGTTGGTTGTAAAACATTTTCTGTTGACTTTGTAAACTCAATGATAGTTGTATGGAGAAACTAAATACATTTCATGTTTACTAGGTTGATGATATTCTGTAAGCACAATTAATAAATCAGTTTGCAGATTCTGACTCTAAGTGTGTGATTTTTATTTCCCCCTTTCGAGTGTGGCCTCATTTTGTCATGGCCATGTCCTGATCCATTGCTGTTGACTAATGTTCACAGAGAATGGCCTGTGTAGTCCATATCCTAATTCATCCTTTCTTAACAGTGTGCATTAAACTGCAAGGCAATCCCAAAGAATGCTCAAACTACTGCACAATTGCACTCATCTCACACGCTAGTAAAGTAATGCTCAAAATTCTCCAAGCCAGGCTTCGGCAATACATGAACCATGCAATTCCAGATGTTCAAGCTGGTTTTAGAAAAGACAGAGGAACCACATCAAATTGCCAACATTCACTGGATTATCAAAAAAAGAAAAAAAAAAAAAAAGAGCTCCAGAAAAACATCTATTCCTGCTTTATTGACTATGCCAAAGGCTTTGACTCTGTGTATCACAAAAAACTGTGGAAAATTCTGAAAGAGATGGGAATACCAGACCACCTGACCTGCCTCTTGAGAAACCTATATGCAGCTCAGGAAGCAACAGTTAGAACTGGACATGGAACAACAGACTGGTTCCAAATAGGAAAAGGAGCATTCCAAGGCTGTATATTGTCACCCTGCTTATTTAATTTATATGCAGAGTACATCATGAGAAATGCCAGGCTGGAAGAAGCACAAGCCAGAATCAAGATTACCAGGAGAAGTATCAATAACCTCAGATAGCAAATGACAGCACCCTTATGGCAGAAAGTGAAGAAGAACTGAAGAGCCTTTTGATGAAAGTGAAAGAGGAGAGTGAAAAAGTTGGCTTGAAGCTCAACATTCAGAAAATGAATATCATGGCATCCAGTTCCATCATTTCATGGGAAATAGATGGGGAAACAGTGGAAACAGTGTCAGACTTTATTTTTCTAGGCTCCAAAATCACTGCAGATGATGACTGCAGCCATAAAATTAAAATACACTTACTCCTTGGAAGGAAAGTTATGACCAATCTAGAAGGCAATGACAACCCACTCCAGTACTCTTGCCTGTAAAATCCCATGGATGGAGGAACCTGGGTGTCTGCAGTCCATGGGGTCACACAGAGTTAGACACGACTGAAGTGACTTAGCAGCAGCAACAGCAGAAAGCATATTAAAAAGCAGAGACATTACTTTGTCAACAAGGATTCATCTAGTCAAGACTATTGTTTTTCCAGTGGTCATGTATGGATGTGAGAGTTGGACTATAAAGAGGGCTGAGCGCACAAGAATTGATGCTTTTGAACTGTGGTTTTGGAGAAGACTTTTGAGAGTGCCTTGGACTGCAAGGAGATCCAAGCAGTCCATCCTAAGGGAAATCAGTTCTGGGTGTTCATTGGAAGGACTGATGTTAAACCTGAAACTCCAGTATTTTGGCCACCTGATGCAAAGAGCTGACACATTAGAAAAGACATTGATGTTTGGAAAGATTGAAGGCAGGAGGAGAAGGGTATGACAGAGGATGAGCTGGTTAGATAGCATCACAGACTCAGTGGACATGAGATTGGGTAAACTCCAGGAGTTGGTGATGGACAGGGAGGCCTGGCTTGCTACGGTTCATGGGTTCACAAAGAGTCAGACATGACTGAGCAACTGAACTGAGTGCACCTTGAATTCTTACAATCAATCAGTTCAGTTCAGTTCAGTTCAGTTCAGTCGCTCAGTTGTGCCCGACTCTGCAACCCCATGAATCGCAGCACGCCAGGCCTCCCTGTCCATCACCAACTCCTGGAGTTCACTCAGACTCGCATCCAACGAGTCAGTGATGCCATCCAGCCATCTCGTCCTCTGTCGTCCCCTTCTCCTCCTGACCCCAATCCCTCCCAACATCAGAGTCTTTTGCAATGAGTCAACTCTTCTCATGAGGTGGCCAAAGTACTGGAGTTTCAGCTTCAGTATCTTTCCCTCCAAAGAAATCCCAGGGCTGATCTTCAGAATCAATAAACGTTATTAATATGTCTAAAAATGACAGTCTGTTTTTAAAATAGCACTGTAAGTCACTGCTTAGGTTGAATAAATCTTTTGAAATTAGCAGGAGACTATTTTCTGTAGGTGATGATTAAAGTTGCTGTTCTGGGAAAATGACAACATATAAATTTATCTCCGGAAAGAAGGTCTAGGTATTTTTTTTCCAATTAATGTCAGCGCATCTTGACCCTTCTGTTTACATGACAAATAACCAACATGGGTCTCATTTGTAGAACAATCTATTTTACAAGAGAGTATGACTAAAGGAAAGGCTATTGAAAGAATATGTCCTAGTGGCTGTCCTTCTTTTGCTCAAAGCACCGAGGTTCTTTTATCCTAAAAAATAACCCTGTCCCCTACAATCCCACTTGGTAATAATGTGACCTTATTGTTGCTATTTTGTTAATTCAAAACTAAATTCCACCTGAGTGAATTTCTCCAAATATATATTCCTTTTTATCAATAATACAAATGCTCTTGAAAGTGAAGAGAGACAGTGTCTATGCTGACTTTCACATGAGACAAGGTTTAAAAACAAAAAGTAACAGATTTTCCCTGTAATAAGACAAGCCACAAACCTAAAAAAAAAAAAAATCCTCTAAAAACAGCACAACTGAGCTACTATTTTCCTGAAGACTGCATTTTAATATGATGTTAGGGAAATTTTACTTACTCCATCAGATGTATTAGCTTCAGCTTAATTGTATGCAGTGCATTTAATTATACATTGGATATTATTGGAATTTCACCAAGTCTAAATTGTGTAGGCATCGTGCCTACTACTGCCCATTTTCAAATACCAACTAAAAGAGCTCTAAGTGAACAAATACACTAAACAAATAAATAACACTTGGAAAACATTTCTTAAGCACCTGTTATAGAAAAAGCATCCAAGGACATAATTGGAAGAAAAATTAGAAAGACTTATGTTTGGTGGTTTGCTGTTTTTTAGCTTCCTAGCATGTAGTATGTTGTTTGACTAGTTTTCAGTCAATAAATTTATTAAGCTAAACTATTAAAGACATGTATTGAGTATATTATCAGGGAACAATGCATGACAAATTTAATAATTCAGAAATTGCTTAATATAAGTTCTTACAAAACATAAAAGTTCCGCAAATACATATGACTTCTTCTGTTATTATTTTCTTCTTTTCAAAGATTTTTCTCTGAGTATAAATGGAGTTAAGAGTTTTTTGACAGGCAATTCTTAATTCATCCATTTTTGTGTATGTGTATATTTTAATGATAGAATAAAACATAGGAGTTGTGTATGCTAAGAGATATTCTATAAAATAAAAATCAGAACCATGATTTTAAAAAGTTTTGGTAGCAAGGATTATGGGGCTAAGAAATGCAATTAAAATTTAGTATGGATCAAGGTTAAGTACCATATTTCAGTCAAAAATAAATGACCTGTACCAGACTGCCTACCAAGGGTTTTACTTCACTGCAATCTGCATCATTTCACAAATATAGCAGCCGTCATAAAGTAAAGGTAGTCTAGGCTAGGTAGTAGAAGTCTGGGATTCATAACTACTGAAGTTCTACTTCTGGGAATCACATCTTGACTGTGTGTTTGAAGCTAATTTGCAAAACTGGACATTGTCAGATAAACGTATGTAAGAGATTAGAAATCTAATTTTAGTGTTAGATGGAAAGAAACAACCTGCAGCCCTGGGAGAAAAAACAAACAAATCTGAAAATTACAATATTAAATGAGACTGTTGGTTCATGACCTCAGTATTTTTCAGGTGAAATTTGCAACTGGCCCCAGGAAGGACAAGGAGAAACCAAAGAAAGAGACAGACCACTCCAGATTGGCCCTTAGCTGTTTCCTTAAACAAGAAAATTTACACACAAGGCATTTTCAGATCTGGGTCCATGAAGTAGATCTCTGCCCCAAACTACAAAAATCTTAAAAGAGTTTATATTGAACCTTTAACTGGGGTCTGTATTCAGATAGTTTTCAACAACACCTAACAGTCTCAAGGTTGTGGCCTTGGAACTGGCTGCTAGTTTGGGAACAGAAGATGGGAGGTACGTTGTAAGGACAGTAGAAAGGGTCCAGCCCTTAGGTCAACTGGCAATCACATCTCCTCCTTGATCTTGTCTAACAAAACTGCTGCTTAGATTCTCAGGCATGTCTGACTCTCTGTGGGCCCAGGGACTGTAACCTGCCAGGATCATCTATGGGATTTCCCAAGCAAGAATACTGGAGTGGGTTGCCATTTCCCATTTCACAGAATCTTCCCAACCCAGAAAATGAACTTGTGTCTCTTGTGTCTCCTGCATTGGCAGGTGGATTCTTACCACTAGCACCACCTGGGAAGCCTCCTCTAACAGAGATCTTCATATATTTAAAGGATTGCCCCAAGAGAAAGGAGAAGTTACTGTTCTGAGATCATGGCTAGGACCAAGGTGATGAAGCTGTGGAAGTGGTTTTCTGCTGAAGGTGGGAACAGCTTTGCAATAATGAGAAAAATCATCAGGTGAGATGGGTCATCTTGTGAGAAAACGCTTTCAGTTATGAAGCACTGGTAATACTTATTACACTAAGTAAACATTGTACTGAATGTCTCCTGATGTTCCTTTAAAGCTAGGAATCTATGATTAGTTTGCCTAAACACTGGACTGTTCCAGTCACATTTAAGTATATCGTGAACTCTTTCTTTGATTGCATCTTTTGTCATAAAAATTCAAAATTTTTCACTCTGCCTTTTCTTCCCACTATATAGAGCACAATATTTTAAGTATAAATTGGAAGATGGTTAATTAAAGAAAAACCTTTGATGATTATCCTAAGCTAAAAAATGTGCTGTGTTTCATAACAATCTTTCAGTGTTTAGATATTCATTATATTACTAGTTCTCACATTCCAATGTGGTCTAGTATGATTTTTGAGTTTCCCAAGTGGCACAGTTGTAAACAATCCACCTGCAATGCTGGAGACACATGATATGCAGGTTCAGTACCTGGGTCAGGAGGACCCCCTGGAGAAAGAAATAGCAATCCACTCCATATTCTTGCCTGGAAAATTCTATGGACAGAGGAGCCTGGCAGCTAAAGTCCATCAGTTGGCAAAATTCAAACACGACTGAGCACGCAGACTATAATTTTCATAGTGCTTTTTACAGCTTCATGTTTCAACTTTATCAAAAAGATGTTTTTGTGTACTCCATGTCATGCAGTCTGCACATGCATTTATTGCTGAATATTGCTTTTTTACAAATCAGTCCTAAAAAATATAACTGTATATAGTGTTGATAAAAATCTTGACAATGGTCTTTTCCAGACACACTTATGAATCTGTAATTTGCATGACCACAATTTTCATAATATTGTATCACTAGTAGACAGCTATGGTAAGCTATAAAATATGTAAGAGAATGCATTCATTTAAGGGTTTTACATTGATTAATTATTTGATGCTTCATTGATATCAAGTTGTAATATCAGTTGCACAGAATAATTCCTGGAGTTGGTAATTTCGTTTGCTAGTTAATTAAAATTTCTATGAGAAATGTGCTTCAGTGAGAACAATACAACTTTCTAACCACTGAGTGTTTTGGGTCTGGTTGGGCCAAAAGAGTTAGCTGAACACAATCCTTCTTCCTGGGGTAGCACGTTTCTAGAATTAAAATGTAGAGAATGCTATACTTGAGTAGTAGCTCTTTGAGGATCCTTCAGAAATATTTGGCTGCCTGCATTTTAAATTAATAGTCGTAACCCGTCCTGTGAAAAATCCAATATTAAAAGAGGAAGCAAACATAGATGTTGAGGGGAGAATATTCTTGCCCAGTGGGTATTATTTGCTTCTAGTAATCTTTGTTTGTTTAAAGTTATTTGGATTTGCCAGGCCTTAGTTGTGGCACACAGGATCTCTGTCACCATGTGCCGCATACGGATCCAGTTCTCTGTCCAGGATTGAACCCTGGCCTCCTACTTTGGGAATGTGGAGTCTTAACCACCAGTGAAGTGCCAGTAGTCAGTGTTCTTTTTGATTCAGTTGGGTCTTAGAGAAAATGGAAAGAATTCCCGTATGTTCAGTATTTTGGCAAAATGATCTGCAGATTTAAGTGACTCAGATTAGTTCTAAAGTGATCTTTGTATCTTCAGATCATTTTCAAGATGCTGTGTTTAAAGTGCTAGCTGAGTGTCTCAAGGTCACTGCCTGGAAAATCCATGGACGGAGGAGCCTGGTAGGCTGCAGACCATAGGGTCGCTAAGAGTCAGACACGACTGAATGACTTCACTTTCACTTTTTACTTGCATGCATTGGAGAAGGAAATGGCAACCCACTCCAGTGTTCTTGCCTGGAGAATCCCAGGGACGGCGAAGCTTGGTGGGCTACCGTCTATGGGGTCGCACAGGGTCAGACACGACTGAAGCAACTTAGCAGCAAACATTATTAATGAAATCACTTATTTTTTATCTATTTGTGTGTTAGTTGCCATATCTGGCTCTTTGTGACTCCATGGATTGTAGCTGGCCAGGCTGCTCTGTCCATGGAATTCTCCAGGCAGAAGTACTGGAGTGGGTTGATATTCCCTTTTAAGGGATCTTCCCACCCCAGGGGCCAAACCCAGGTCTCCTGGATTATAGGAAGATTCCCTACCTTCTGAATCACCAAGGAAGCCCTATTTGTTATTTATAGGGCTTTGTTAAAGTTTTTCCAATTTTATAAATTTTATGGGTTGCTCTTTAATAATTTATCATGTATAAAATATTATGGGAAAATATGAAACAAGTGGAAAGGGAGAACGTAGGTAGTAAAAAAGATATAATTAATCTACAATGTATTGTTTTGCATTGGAGGAATTTTCAATAATTTTGGTTTCTGAAAATGTGAAAGAATAGCATTTTAATGCTTTATTAGGTAAGTGTCAATTAGAATGAATATTTCATAAGTTATAAATCTAAGTCTGGCATGCAGAAAAACTATTATAAAATGTATGTTCCTAGTTGCTCAAAATTATACAAACTAGGCTTCAGCAATATGTGAACAGTGAACATCCTGATGTTCAAGCTGGTTTTAGAAAAGGCAGAGAAAGCAGAGATCAAATTGCCAACATCTGCGGGATCATGGAAAAGGCAAGAGAGTTTCAGAAAACCATGTATTTCTGCTTTATTGACTATGCCAAAGCCTTTGACTGTGTGGATCACAATAAACTGTGGAAAATTCTGAAAGAGATGGGCATACAAGACCACCTGAACTGCCTCTTGAGAAACCTACATTCAGGTCAGGAAGCAACATTTAGAACTGGACATGGAACAACAGACAGGTTCCAAATAGGAAAAGGAGTATGTCAGGGTTGTATATTGTCACCCTGCATATTTAACTTCTATGCAGAGTACATCATGAGAAACTCTGGACTGGAAGAAACACAAGCTGGAATCAAGATTGCTGGGAAAAATGTCAGTAACCTCAGATAAGTAGATGACACCACCCTTATGGCAGAAAGTGAAGAGGAACTAAAAAGCCTCTTGATGAAAGTAAAAGTGGAGGGTGAGAAAGTTGGCTTAAAGCTCAACATTCAGAAAATGAAAATCATGGAATCTGGTCCCATCAGAAATAGATGGGGAAAAAGTGGAGACAGTGTCAGATTTTATTTTGGGGGGCTTCAAAATCACTGCAGATAGTGACTGCAGCCATGAAATGAAAAGACGCTTACTCCTTGGAAGAAAAGTTATGACCAACTTAGATAGCATATTCAAAAGCAGAGATATTACTTTGCCGACTAATGTCCGACTAGTCGAGGCTATGGTTTTTCCTGTGGCCATGTATGGATGTGAGAGTTGAATTGTGAAGAAGGCTGAGTGCCGAAGATTTGATACTTTTGAACTGTGGTATTGGAGAAGACTCTTGAGAGTCCCTTGGACTTCAAGGAAATCCAACCAGTCCATTCTGAACGAAATCAGCCCTGGGATTTCTTTGGAAGGAATGATGCTAAAGCTGAAACTCCAGTACTTTGGCCACCTCATGTGAAGAGTTGATTCATTGGAAAAGACTCTTATGCTGGGGTGGATTGGGGCAGGAGGAGAAGCGGACGACAAAGGATGAGATGGCTGGATGGCATCACTGACTCGATGGAGGTGAGTCTGAGTGAACTCTGGAAGATGGTGATGGACAGGGAGGCCTGGCGTACTGCGATTCATGGGGTCACAATCAGTCAGACACGACTGAGTGACTGAACTGAACTGAGTCCATGTTATATATAACACTATATATAGTATATATTATACAATTTGGGAAGAAATTTCTGAAAATAAAGTGAATCCTGTAAGGGGCTGAATAAAGCAAAGTGAAAATATTTAAATAGTTCAATCAAAAATAAAAATATTGGGTACTTGCTTAATACCAGCTATTGCATTAGATATTAGTTTTAGAAAAGCACATAAAATTAATACACTCACTTCACTCAGAAGGTTTCAATCTGAAGATAAAAAGCCACATATCAAAACAAATATAAAAACATACAGTTCAGGCTATGATTGCAGGCATTAAAGTGTTTTACAAAAGCACTGAAAAAGGACATCTGAAAAAAATGAGACAAGGTGAAAATGTGGTCACTGAACACATTTTTGAAATACTAATACTAAACTGTGACATAAAGGTCTTGTCAGGGTTAGCATGGAATTGGTGAGTTTGATAATAATTTATAGAGTGATGGGGATGAGTGAATACAATATGGCAACAAGGAAAGAGGGCTTCCCAGGTGGCTCAGTGGTAAAGAATACACCTGCCAATGCAGGAGACCTGGATTCTATTCCTGGGTTTGGGGAAGATCCTCTGGAGAAAGAAATGACAACTGACTCCAATATTCTTGCCAAGAAAGTTCAATGGACAGAGGAACCTGGCAAACTACAGTTCATTGGGTCCCAAAAGAATCAGACACAACTTAGTGACTAAACAACAACAACAAGTGAGGAAAAAGTTATCATTAACAGCCCTTTGGAAGAATGGAATCACCCCTTGTGGCTGAACAATGAGCTTTGTTGAGGTGGTTGTGGCTAAGGTCAGGCTTATAGAGATAAGCAGGACCTAGATCCCATAGAATCTGAAGAGCTGGATCTGTGGTGGTTTCTCTTTTCTTCAAGTACCTAAAGGTGCTTCTTACTTAAAGGGAATGATCGCTGTACCTTCCCTATGTCTTGTGATTTTGCTCCCAGTATTGATTCCTACTAACTTAACTTTGATGTCTTGGTCTCAGTACTTGCCTGTCCAGCTAAAATTGAATTCTAACCCTCAACTTCAAGCAGATGTTTCAAGTCTCTGTTTTCAAAATGAAATGGTATCTGCAAACTAAATAAATATGCTATAATATCATCCATTTTATTGATGAAAATATTGAACTACGGTATACCTTTCATAAGATCTATGAAACATTCTCATACCTTTGGGAGCCAGTTAAAGAAATAATAAAACTGATGGGCTAACAAATCAATGGTAAAAAATGTCATAATGTGGCTTTATGAAAATATGTGCAAAATGTGTTATCATTGGCCTATTTAGCCATTATTCCAAAAATCTCTTACAGCAATTTTGTCTAAATAATGCTTTATAAATGCATACCATTCTACCTTGATTTCACCTTATTTATAGGCCTTCAAAATATGCTAAATCTTAGAAATTTTATTATGCTCTGTAATACCAGTTCTAAGATTTATATGCATATATTTTTTACATGCAGAATTAAAAGAAAACCTATCACTTACTTTCCAGTCTTTGACAACCATGAGCTCACTTACTTCTGGGACTCCAGCCAGGAGGATGATGATATTCAAATAACATTGTTTCCCTGTTGTTATATTTATTATTCAATTAATTTTTGATGCTTTCATCTCCTATGGGCAGGAGTAGTAAGAAATCCCTTAATTACTTTCTATTTCATTTAGAGCTACTTTGGGTAATCTTAGAAAACACATTCTAATTAAGAAACTTAAGAAAAAATAACTAGATTAAACCTGTGCTCCTTAATCACTGCTGAAAATATGAGTCAGCAAAACACTGATAATGAAATTATTCAATACTTGGTATTAAACTCTTTTTAGTTTTATGATTTTTGATGTTTCATTTTTATGCATACATGTAATTTAAAACTGCTACCCTTGTGGCTCAGTGGTAAAGAATTTTCCTACCAATGCCAGGGATGCAGATTCAGATCTTGGGTTGGGGAGATCCTCTGGAGAAGGGAATGGCAACCCACTCCAGTATTCTTGGTTGGAGAATTCCATGGACAGAGGAGGCTGGTGGCTTACAGTGCAAGGGGTCACAAAAGAGTTAGACAAGACTTAGCGACTAAACAGCAACAGTTTAAGACTATGATAAAGAAATTTTGAATTTCTTCCAATGAGTTTAATTGCTATGATATTTCTTAAGTATCTTGGTCCATTCCTGATGACAATAATTACAGACAAAGGGTAATTATTATTATACTTTTTCTCCTTTAAAAATGAAAATGTTTTAATAACAACATAATTAATTGTATATTAATGTTATATATTTGATCAGATTTCTGCAAATTTCGTTTCATGAATTTCATGTCCATTTCATGGATATGAAGGCTCCTAGGTCATAAATCCTTAGTTTCATATTTTAAGTGCTTTAGAAATGAGTTTAATCATTCAGTCTGTAATACAGATAAAAAGTTACTCAGGTTCATATATTTGAAATAATCCACAGTGTTCCTCAGAGCATACTTATGTAAGTATTTAACAAAGGCAAATAATGCAATACAGCAAGTGGAGTATTCAGGCAAATTTGGGGTGGTCCAAGAAACTTGTAGGCAGAATTCCACCAGGGCGTTCTTATTCTCACAAAAACTTGAATCTTGAAATTGTACCAACAACATATTTGTGATGAGTTTGCCTTGGAGACAACTCAAGGAGGCATGTTCCCTGTAAGGGCCTATTTGCTCCTTTAGCCCTGTACCCTAGACAGGCTAGAAAGTTAAAGCATAAATGATGCAGTTAGTTAAGACTTTCCAAGAATACTCTCAGACTCAAAGATTTATTAGAACTCCTAAGATTCAGAGAAGCTGTTATACAGTAAATATAATATTAATACAGTAAAAGTATACAGATTTAAATAAACAAAAAGAAAATGCACATGGGATAAAGTCTGGGGGAAACCAAACACAACTTTTCCACTTGCCCTCCCCGAGTGGAATTGTGTTTATATCTCCCAGAAGTGATATGTAATAACATGTGTAAAGTGTTCTTAACCAGGAAATCTGATCTGAGTCTGGATATCCAACATATTTATTGGGAGTTAATCATTTGTAGCATTTCCCTGATACAATGAAATTCGATACATTTCACTAATGATCACTGGATGATCGCAAAAGCAAGAGAGTTCCAGAAAAACATGTATTTCTGCTTTATTGACTATGCCAAAGCCTTTGACTGTGTGGATCACAAAAAACTGTGGAAAATTCTAAAAGAGATGGGCATACCAGACCACCTGACCTGCCTCTTGAGAAACCTATATGCAGGTCAGGAAGCAACAGTTATAACTGGACATGGAACAAAAGACTGGTTCCAAATAGGAATAGGAGTATGTCAACGCTGAATATTGTCACCTGGTTATCTAACTTATATGCAGAGTGCATCATGAGAAATGCTGGGCTGGAAGAAACACAAGCTGGAATCAAGATTGCCGGGAGAAATATCAATAACCTCAGATATGCAGATGACACCACCCTTATGGAAGAAAGTGAAGAGGAAGTAAAAAGCCTCTTCGTGAAAGTGAAAGAGGAGAGTGAGAAAGTTGGCTTAAAGTTCAACATTCAGAAAACAAAGATCATGGCATCTGGTCCCATCACTTCATGGAAAATAGATGGGGAAACATTGCAAACAGTGTCAGACTTTATTTTGGGGGCTCCAAAATCACTGCAGATGGTGACTGCAGCCATGAAATTAAAAGATGCTTATCCTTGGAAGAAAAGTTATGACCAACCTAGATAACATATTGAAAAGCAGAGACATTACTTTGCCAACAAAGGTCTGTCTAGTCAAGGCTATGGTTTTTCCAGTAGTCATGTATGGATGTGAGAGTTGGACTGTGAAGAAGGCTGAGCACTGAAGAATTGATCCTTTTGAACTGTGGTGTTGGAGAAGACTCTTGAGAGTCCCTTGGACTGCAAGGAGATCCAACCAGTCCATTCTGAAGGGGATCAGCCCTGGGATTTCTTTGGAGGGAATGATGCTGACGCTGAAACTCCAGTACTTTGGCCACCTCATGTGAAGAGTTGACTCACTGGAAAAGACTCTGATGCTGGGAGGGATTGGGGGCAAGAGGAGAGGAGATGACAGAAGATGAGATGGCTGGATGGCATCACTGACTCAATGGACTTGAGTCTGTGTGAAATCCAGGAGATGGTGACTGACAGGGAGGCCTGGTATGCTGTGATTCATGGGGTTGCAAAGAGTCGGACACAACTGAGCAACTGAGATGAACTGAACTGAATCATTTGTACATTATTGATCTCAGTTTGTTAGACTGTAGCCCCCAGAACAACAATAACAAAATAAGGCATTCACCATAGATACTGTACCGTAAACTCTCTGGTCAGATTAGTATAGAACCTCTTGATGAGGGTGAAAGAGAAAAGTGAAAAATCTGACCTGAAAGTCAACTTAGTTAAAAACTAAGATCAGGGCATCTCCTCCCATCACGTCATGCAAATAGAAGGGGAAAAAGTGGAAGCAGTGACAGATTTTATTTTTTGCGGCCCCCAAATCATTGCAGATGGTGACTGCAGCCATGAGATTAAAACATACTTGCTCCTTGGAATAAAGCTATGACAAACCTAGATAGGATGTTACAAAGCAGAGACATCACTTTACTAACAAAGGTCTGTATAGTGAAAGCTATGGTTTTTACAGTAGTCATGTATGGATGTGAGTCGGACCATAAAGAAAGCTGAGTGGGGAAGAATTGATGCCTTCAAATTGTGCTTCTGGAGAAGGCTCTTGAGAATCCCTTGGACTGCAAGGAGATCAAACCAGTCAATCCTAATGGAAATCAACTTTGAATATTCATTGGAAGGACCGATGCTGAAGCTGAAGCTCCAATACTATGTCCACCTAATGCAAAGAGCCACCTTATTGGAAAAGACCTGCTGCTGGGAAAGATAAAGGCAAAAGGAGAAGTGGGCAACAGAGGAAGAGATGGTTATATAGCATCACTGATCAATGGACATGAATTTGATAAACCTCCCAGAGATAGTGGAGGATGGCGGTAGGGTGGGATGGGGGGCATGACCCTCACGTGCCACAGTCCCTGGTGTAGCGAAGAGTCGAGTGATTGAAGTGACTGAACAACAGAAAATGAGCCCAAAGGCCACAGGTGAAAACACACACACACACACACACACACACACACACACATACACATGCACACACACACACACACACACACTATTAGGCAAAATATTTCAAAGGCTTAGAGCTCATCCCTCAGAAGTCCGACAAGGTCAGTAGTAAAGGTAGGCCTGTCATGAGACTGTGCAAGACTTGAACAAACCAGGCCTGTTGAATTAAATTTTTCCTACACACAAATATTCTTCAACAAATAATTTCAAGGTAAGATAAAGACCTTGAAGAGGAATTGATATATTAAAAACAACTTAAAGGCAAATTAACCTACCTCTATGTGTATGTTTTATCTAAAGCACTTTCGAAACAAATAACCAAATTTTCTTTTTTTTTTTAGATTTGTTCAAGGGAATCATTAATTTTATATTATGGCACATTTCACATGAAATTGGTGTTTTTAAAAGCCATTGGTGCTAATTTTAAAATGACTATTTTAGCATGAAAGTAAATATAACTTTCCTTTTTTCTCTAATTCTAGATTGCATTATTATGTTTAATTCACATTTTGGGTTGATGATTTTTTATTCCTTCTATTCATGTCAGGAGCACTTAGAGCAGCAAAACATTAATTTTCTGAAATTCTCTCCTCTTCTACATGCAGATATATTAAAGTACTCTGCTGTTTATCTATATTTGTTTATTACTTTTCTGTATTTCTATTTCTTTTCTCTATTCCTCAGATCTTATTCTCACAAGTGGATGTTTTCCAAGATTTTGTCAGAATTTATCTTCTGAATATATTTCTTAAGACTTTCCCTATCTACCCCAGATGTTCTTTCTGTGCTCTTTTTCCAATTTTTCAACTTTCCTTTGACTATTTCATGCTTATTATCCAGTATTAACTTGATTTTAATATGGATGAAACTGACCTAATCACATTATGGCTTAAACTAGAACCTCATCATGTTCCTCTTAATTTTCATCATGATAATATGTTTGTCCAGGTCTCCTAGGCCATAAAATATATGGTTATAATTTGACTTATTCTCTTCCTTACCTACCATGTTTAATTAATCAGTAATCCTAACATCATTTTAATCTTCATTTGCTCCTCTTTCTGTGACCTCTCTCCACTCTATTCATCAGCCCGACCTACAATTTCAGCTTATCATTAGATCATGTTGGCTGCTTATTAATTAATAGGTTTTTTAGTAGTCTTTTTTACATGCCATTTGGGCTTTCCTGTTGGCTCAATGGCAAAGAATCCACCTGCAATGCAGGAGACACAGATTCGGTTTGTAGGTCAGTATGATTTGAACTGTGGTGTTGGAGAAGACTCTTGAGAGTCCCTTGGACTGCAAGGAGATCCAACCAGTCCATTCTAAAGGAGATCAGCCCTGGGTGTTCTTTGGAAGGAATGATGCTAAAGCTAAAACTCCAGTACTTTGGCTACCTCATGTGAAGAGTTGACTCATTGGAAAAGACTCTGATGCTGGGAGGGATTGGGGGCAGGAGGAGAAGGGGACGACAGAGGATGAGATGGTTGGATGGCATTACTGACTCGATGGACATGAGTTTGGGTAAACTCCAAGAGTTGGTGATGGACAGGGAGGCCTGGCATGCTGCAATTCAAGGGGTCGCAAAGAGTCGGACATGACTAAGTGACTGAACTGAACTGAAGATTCCCCTGGAGAAGGGAATGGGTATGCATTCCCATATTTTTGCCTGGATAATTTCATGGACAGAGGAGCCTGGTAGGCTGCATGGGCTTCATGGGCTCGCAAAGGGTCAGACACAACTGAGGGGCTTACACTTACTTTTTTTCAGTGTCATTTATCTAAGACTCTATGTCTTCAACACCACTCTCACCCCGACCTGAACCCAGAGGTGCTACTCTTCAGAACAAAAATGCAAATTCCTTTGCATGTCATGTAATGTGTTCAACCATTTGTCCACAGTTGACCCTTTTATCATAACACCCTGTGCTGTGCTTAGTCACTCAGTCGTTTCTGACTCTTTGTCACCCCATGGGCTGCAGCCCACCAGGATCCTCTGTCCAGGCAAGAATACTGGATTGGGTTGACATGCCCTCCTCCAGGAGACCTTCCCAATCCTGGGATTGAACCTAGATTTCCCACATTGCTGTCAGATTCTTTACTCTGTGAGCCACCAGGGAATCCCTGACCCTCTCTAATCTTGTCAAGTTATTTAATATTATTCCTTCACTGTATACTTTTTCCTACTTTTTCTTCTAGTCTCTACATTTGAATGTGTGTGAAAGTGAAAAAAGTAAAATTAAAGTTATAAATACTAGCAATTTCATATTCTTGTCTAGGGAAGACTTGGTTGTCTTTGATGTCATCCATTTTCGTGAGCAAGAAATAGCTGGATTATTAGGTATGATGAAAATAGGATTTGGGATCCTTACAACCTCTTTCTGTGAGACACATATTTTTGTCACTCTTAGATCAGTGGTTGTTGTTTTGGTATATTTTTCATCTCGTGATAGATTGGTCCCCATTTGCAGTTGACAGAACTCAGATGAACACATCTCAAGAATTCTGGCTAGTATTCCCTTTCACATTCTTATGTCTTAGATATCTTTGTTTACTTGTTTACTGTATTTTTGGAAACAAAGTCCATTGGACAGACAGATGAAAAAACAGAAAAATCAAAAATTGTTCAGACTATTTTCCTGATCCATTCCTATTGCTTTGTTATTTATACAATTGTCATTTGTGTGTCAGTGTTGTTTTTTTTTTAAATTACCACATTGTTTGACATTTATAATTTACTTCTAATAAGTGAAAATAAAAGACACACCAGCTGCTGCTACCTCTAATTTGCTTCAGTCATGTCCAACTCTGTGAAACCCCATAGATAGTAGCCCACCAGGCTCCACTGTCCCTGGGATTCTCCAGGCAAGAACACTGGAGTGGGTTGCCATTTCCTTCTCCAATGCATAAAAACTATTAATTACTGAGTATCTGCCTTCATTCAAAATTTCCTGATATAAATACTGGTTTATATTTAGAGTATAACATTTAATAATTCAAAAATAAAATTAGTTGAATATGCATGAATACATATAGTTTTGCCCTTTACTTTTTATTTACATGGTATACCCATATCTTACTAGGAAAAATTCTAAGCTGGAAGAATCCTCCTCTGTGTATAGTAGCATTTACTTATTTCTAAATTCCTGTCATTTTATTTAAACTTCAGGAGATGACACAGAAAAAAGTTCTTTTTTGATGATAGTGTCAACAGCATCAGATAAAAATTCTTCTAGCACCTACACTACAGACAAACTCATTGTGTCCTATCTTATTTATTCTGGGTTATATAAGCGAACCCTAAAATAAAGTACAAAGTATGTTGCTATCTCAGTATTTTCTAATATGCTTGGAAAAATTTATTAAGTATATTTGAATGCAATGAATTTTATAGTTATTTCTACTTGGCTAGTCTCAGTAAAATATAACTTTATATTCATAGTGTAAGAAAAAAAAGGAAAATAATTGTAACTCTCAAATCACATAGAGCTAGGTAATAATTAAAAATGCAATAATCACAACAAATATATTTCTAAAGTAAATTACCTTAATTAAGCTATTTTCTTAGTACAAATATTTTTATGGTTATTTTGCTCTATTTTAGCTATTGGTCTCTGATTTTAACAAATAAAAGTACTGAACAGTGTCATGTCAGGAGGCCTAGCCTAAAGAGCTTTCTGAAAAAAAGAAAGTACTTAGATAATCAACAGTAACTATTTGGACTGATTGAACTTTATGCTTTCCCATTTTTTAATCAATATTATTCTTTCCTTATTATTATAAAAAACATTATTTAAAATGTAATTTTGTCATTGATACACCTTTATTTTAGTTTCATATTTATGCAAATTCAAAGTAAAATATAAAGAATGTGCTTTTGACAATGTCTGTATAATTTCCAATTATTTATCAGGCTTGTTAAGGTGACACTCCAAAGTGAATTGTTAGGTTGTAGCTAATACAAGGAGGGTTATGGCTGAAAATATGTTAGTTAGACAACCACAGATTTCTAGGTTGTCTAAAACATTAATTAGACATATTCAAACCAGTGTTCTTGCCTGGAGAATCCCAGGGACTGGGGAGCCTGGTGGGCTGCCGTCTATGGGGTCACACAGAGTCCGACACAACTGAAGCGACTTAGCAGCAGCAGCAGCAGCACACAAATTATACATGTATTATAAAAGTATTGGATATCTTCAACTTAAAGAAAATAAAATATAAGCTAAGTGATATACTCAGGGATATTTTTTCTGCCAAATATTTATGGTCTGCTGAAAAACTTACTTTTGACTTCAGGTTCAGAGGATTCAACAGCAAAATAACCATTCTACACATACATACACAATAAATGCGGAAATTTATTATGTTATTAATAGTAGTAAGTAACTGTGGGGGCTTCCCAGGGGTGCAGTGGTAAAGAATGTGCCTGCCAATGGAGGAGACACAAGAGATATTAGTTCAATCCCTGAGTTGAGAAGATCCTCTGGAGTAGGAAATGGCAGCCCATTTTAATATTCCTGCTTGGAAAATTCCATGGACAGAGGAACATGGTGGGCTATAGTCCATGGGTAGCTGAAGAGTCAGACATGATTGAGCATATAACCCTCCCTTCCCTAGCATGTTACAGTATGAGGACAAGTAATTGTTTTTATTGTTCAGTCAGTAAGTCATGTCCAGCTCTTTGCAGTTCCGCAGACTGCAATCATGCCTGGCTTGCTTGTCCTTCACTGTCTCCTGAAATTTGCTCAAATCCATGTCTATGGAGTCAGTGATGCTGTCTAATAATCTCATCCTCTGCCACCCACTTCTCCATTTGCTTTCAATCTTTCCCAGCTTCAGGGTCTATTCCAATGAGTTGACCCTTCACATCAGGTGGCCAAAGTATTGGAGCTTCAGCTTCAGCATCAGTCCTTCCAATGAATATTCAGGGTTTATTGCCTTTAAAATAGACTGTTTTGATCTCCTTGCTGTCCAAGGGACTCTCAAGGGTCTTCTGAGAACCACAGTTAGAAAGTGTCAATTCTTTGGTGCTCAGCCTTCTTTATGGTCCCACTCTCACATCCATGCATGACTAATGGAAAAATCATTGCTTTGACTGTATACAAGTAATAGAGAGATTCATATATATATATATATATATATATATATACATATATACATATATATATATACATACACACACACACACACATCACCATATTGGGGAAAATACCTGCAGTCACATTCAACCAATACTGGGAAATCCCTAGAACAGCAATCTGGAATCCCCAAGTAGCATTTCCTGGGCTATGCATCTACTCCACATGTGAATGAACTCAGAGTGCTGCCCAAAGGAATCCTGCTTTTATTACCAAGCTGCAAGCTGATAATCACCAACTTTCATGCAAATAAAGCTCTGGCTATTATGTTAAATGCGTGCATCCCTAGTTATTAGTCACTAAGTTGTGTCTGACTCTTTGGAACCTCATGGACCATAGCCCACCAGACTCCTCTGTTCATGGGATTCTCCAGGCAAGAATACTAGAATGTGTTGCCATTGTCTTTTCCAGGGAGTCTTCCTGTCCTATGGATTGAACCTTCATCTCCTGCATTGCAGGAGGATTATTTATCTCTGAGTCACCAGGGAAGTCCTCCTTGTGACTTGCGTGGGTGGTGGGATTTCAAGCCCTGGGTTTGAAATTTCCCTAGAGGAGAAATGGCAAAGCACTCCAGTATTCTTGCCTGGAAAATCCTTGTGATGTACTCCCTTCATTATCTGTTGGTTCCAAGACCTACTTTCACTGTTTCTGCTGGCCAACTGCTTGGTATGGAACATCTTTCAGCATCTCTGTTAGGCAATGGCCTATTATTGCTGCTGAGGCCTGGACAAGCCTACTACTTCTATTAATTTCCCCAACAATATTTTAATGAACATTACAAATGGATATTACATATCCCTAATTGATATACAGAAAATGTTTTGAAATTTTGTGAGAGTTGCATGAGAAGTTTTTAAAATCTGAAAGCAGAATTTTCATTTCCTGGTTACACCTTCACTGTCTCATGACTGCACACACTCCAACCTCCTGTTTTCAATGTAATAACTTGAAGAGAATTTTCTATAAGACTTAGATTATATTTCAAGGAACCCATTTAATTGAGAGTTTTAGAAATAAAAATAAGAGACAAAACAATCTATACAGACATAAAGTTACATGAACTATATCCCCCAAATATGGAAATGCTTGAAAAATTGCTCTTTTATTTACATCTATTTAAGACTACTCAACTGTCTTAATTTTCTACTCATCAAAATCTCAGATTAAATATGAAATCTATCACATTATATTATAGAGATATGAAAGCAATCTCTTAATACTCAACCACCTGGCAAGTCATAGTATATCAAGTAACAAAAAATCTATAAAAATATAAAAATATATGCTTATGCATAGTTTTCTACTGTATATGGCATCCAGTCCAATCACTTCATGCCAAATAGATAGAGAAACAATGGAAACAGTGAAAGACTTTATACTTAGGGGCTGCAAAATCACAGATGGAGATTGTAGCCATGAAATTCAAAGGTGCTTGCTCCTTAGAAGAAAAGCTATGACCAACCTAGACAGCACATTAAGAAGAAGAGAATCCCCTTGTGTGTGAAGTAAAATAAACTAAAAAAATTAAATTAAATTAAATTAAAATAAAATTAAAAAAAAAGAAGCAGAGATATTATTTTGCCAACAAAGTTTCATCTAGTCAAAGCTATGGTTTTTCCAGTAGTCGTGTATGGATGTGAGAGTTGAACTTTAAAGAAAGCTGAGCAGTGAAGAATGCTTATGAACTGTGGTGTTGGAGAAGACTCTTGAGAGTCCTTGGACTGCAAGGAGATCAAGCCAGTCCATCCTAAAGGAAATCAGTCCTGATTATTCATCGACAGGACTGATGCTGAAGCTGAAACTCCAATACTTTGGCCACCTGAGGTGAAGAACTAATTCATTTGAAAAGACCCTGATGCTGGGAAATCTTGAAGGAAGCAGGAGAAGGGGACTTCAGGGGATAAGATGGTTGGATGACATCAATGGCTCGATGGACATGAGTTTGAACAAGCTCTGGAAGTTCGTGATGGACAAGGAAGTCTGGCAAGCTGCAGTCCATGGGGTTGCAAAGAGTTGGACACGACTGAGAAACTGAACTGACTGACTGTATATGTTGATATATACAATTGCGTGCATAATTGATATACAAATGCATAATTAATTCATGATTAATTCTAAATTATATTTAATTAATGAGCACATAATTGAATAAGAATTGAGTAGCTTTTATGAACTTTGTACAGAATATTAAAGCTTTCCTAGGTAAAGTAGAAAAAGTTATTTCATATTTTTTGAGAATTTGTGTAACTTGAATGAGTAAAATATTATTTTATGTAAGTTCATTAAAAAATGAAACAGTAGCATTTAAAATCAGATTATTTTGACTACTTAATCATTATTGACTTCCCTGGTGGCTCAGATGGTAAAAACAATATGCCTGAAATATAGGAGACCTGTATTAGATCCCTGAGTTGGGAAGATGCCCTGGAGAACAGAGCGGATACCCACTCCAGTATTGTTGCCTGGAGAATTCCCTGGACAGAGGAGTCTGGTGGACTGTAGTCCATGGGGTTGCAAAGAGTTGGACATGACTGAATGAGTTTCACACAATCATTATTCCAAAGAAGTGAAGGATATAGAATATTTAACAACAACCAAGACTGAATAAATTTGATAGTTCTGGTTGAGTCAAGCAAATGAAATACTGTAATAGTTCATTGGTTTATTATAAGAAATAGGTTTTACATGCAAGGGAGAGAATACAGGATAGTGAGTCATTTGCTCCTTCAGGCTGAAGGAGCAGGTGGAGTAGGTGGAGAAGATGGAGCTATGAAAGAGCCTGGAATGTAGAACTTGGGGGAAGTGGCTTAATAAATCACTTCATTTGATCACCATGACATCCAGAAAAAAAAAAAAAAAAGAAAGTAGAAGATAAGCTTGAAAAGCCATTTTATCTGGCCACTAAAATGCTGATATGGTGGCTGAAAGAAGTCAGAGGATCCAAAATATTTACCGCAATGTCTAGAAAGGACACACTGAGAAACTAACTCACTACCATGTAGGATGCCCACCATGTCTCCAAATAACAGTGTCTCATCCTGACCACCTTCCAAATTTTGGGCAAGTTCTTTCACCAGCAAACTTTAATTTAAGACTCTGTGAAAAGGGGGTTCAGGAAGTGAAAACTGGCTTCTCCTTTGCAGTGCTGGCCATGTCTTAAAACTGGTATATTGTAGTTCAAATTTGACAGCTATCAACCCAGAATAGGCCACCTGTTTGTCGACTCAGCATCAATTCCATCTGCCTTATTTCTGCTAACTTCCACACACAGGTGATAATATCATACTTCTGCTTAGTCCGATGAATTATCTCTTCTGCATAATAGCCGACATCAGTTAGGATTAAATTCAAGAAATAAATCAGTGGAGCATTGTACGAGTGTGTGTGTATCCCTGTAATTACATGCACATTTAGATTTAGAGGGACACTTTATTACAACTAATCGGTTTACAAAATTGCAGAGGCTGGCTAAGCCAGTGCGAAGTTCTATAAAGGATAGATAAGGAAGGGAAGATCAGGATCAAAGTGGAACCTTGTGAACTCCTGCAGAAACTTCTTGCTTCCTGAGCAGAATCAGGGAGATCCAGAAGAAGGGAGAGCATCCACAGGCCTAAATGTAGACTCAGTTGCTGTTTGGAGGCTGTTAGCCTTTCAGTTCGGTTCAGTCACTCAGTCATGTCCAACTCTTTGTAACACCATGAACCACAGCATGCCAGGCCTCCCTGTCCCTGACCAACTCCCGAAGTCCACCCAAACCCACGTCCATTGACTCGATGATGCCATCCAACCATCTCATCCTCTGTCGTCCCCTTCTCATCCTGCCCTCAATCTTTCCCAGCATCAGGGTCTTTTCAAATGAGTCAGCTCTTCACATCAGGTGGCCAAAGTATTGGAGTTTCAGCTTCAGCATCAGTCCTTCCAATGAACACCCAGGACTGATGTTCTTTAGGATGGACTGGTTGGATCTCCTGTAGCCCAAGGGACTCTCAAGAGTCTTATCCAACACCACAGTTCAAAAGCATCAATTCTTCAGCACTCTGCTTTCTTTATACTTCAAATCTCACATCCATACGTGACCACTGGAAAAACCATAGCCTTGACTAGACGGATCTTTGTTGACAAAGTAATGCCTCTGCTTTTTAATATGCTGTTTTGGTTTGTCAGAGCTTTTCTTTCAAGGAGAAAGCATCTTTTAATTTCATGGCTGCAATCACCATCTGCAGTGATTTTGGAGCCCAGAAAAATAAAGTCAGCCACTGTTTCCACTGTTTCCTCATCTATTTGTCACGAAGTGATGGGACCAGTTGCCATGATCTTAGTTTTTGAACTGTTGAGCTTTAAGCCAACTTTTTCACTCTCCTCTTTCACTTTCATCAAGAGGCTCTTTAGTTCTTCTTCACTTTCTGCCATAAGGGTGGTGTCATCTACTTATCTGAGGTTATTGATATTTCTCCCAGAAATCTTGACTCCAGCTTGTGCTTCCTCCAGCCCAGCGTTTCTCATGATGTACTCTGCATATAAGTTAAATAAGCAGGGTGACAATATATAGCCGTGGCATGCTCCTTTTCCTTATTTGGAACCAATCTGTTGTTCCATGTCCATTTTTCACTATTGCTTCCTGATTTGCATATAGGTTTTTTCAAGAGGCAGGTCAGGTGGTCTGGTATGCCCATCTCTTGAAGAATTTTCCACAGTTTATTATTATCCACACAGTCAAAGGCTTTGGCATAGTCAATAAAGCTGAAATAGATGTTTTTCTAGAACTCTCTTGCTTTTTCGATGATCCAGCGGATGTTGGCAATTTGATCTCTGGTTCCTCTGCCTTTTCTAAACCCAGCTTGAACATCTGGAAGTTCATGGTTCTTGTATTGCTGAAGCCTGGCTTGGAGAATTTCAAGCATCACTTTACTAGCATGTGAGATGAGTGCAATTGTACGATAGTTTGAGCATTCTTTGGTATTGCCTTTCTTTCCGACTGGAATGAAAACTAACCTTTTCCAGTCCTGTGGCCACTGCTGAGTTTTCCAAAGTTGTTAGGATTTAAGAGAAGCCTAAACTGCTCTGGAGGTCATATAGAAAGGAAAGAATTTCCAGGATTAGATGATACTGATCCATTGTCATAAAACAGGTTGTTTTGTTATGTGAAGAGACCATCCTTAGAAAAGCATCTGCAATTGAAGTAACTGCTTGAGTACATTTATGATGTTATTCTGTGGACCTATGATAATCCAAGGTTATTTCCAAAACTTTGATAGTTGCACTGACTTCTCCAGTCTTCTCAGTTATATGGTATTTTGGGGGTGATTATTTGTCTAGGGAACAGCTCACACATCACAGATCAGAGAATCAAGATGGGGATGTTGCCCACTACTGACCTCAATTTCACTATGCATTCTTTGACAGGGAAAATAATCTAAGGGTAGGTACTCAAAACTTATGGACACTACTGTAAATTGTAGTCAGCCTCATAGTCCATTGTTCACTTGTTCACTATGAACCAGAATTTGCCTTCAAGATCACAATAATATTCTCTTTTCCCAGAAGTCATAGTATTATTATATTCCCTAATTTTTTTTAACTTAGCTAACAGCCACATTAAATTTAAGAAAGGTATGTTTCATAAATTTATACATATGTGTGTGTGTATGGGTAAACAATGTATAAAATTTTATATGTAAACATCATATAAAATAAAACATTTGTTTATTTAATTTAGCCTCCATTGTTTAGCAGAAAATATCTATGTATATTATTCATCTTGTACCTGGGAAACATGGTTTCTAACCAAAGTGCCTGGCTGTAGAATTTTCACTCAAATTTCTATACTCTTATACTAACATAGTTTATTCTTCGGAAATTTCTTGAGATAAAATCCATGGGAGGAAAAACATTCCACTCTTGAATATCTGAAAATGCTATTATAATTTGTATATTTTCTCAGGCAATGTAGCCTTAGTAAGATACATTTTACCTTAAATTCTGGTGTTGGTTTTGATAAGCATATCTCTGATCCTAGTTTCCTGAAGTGTTATGGTAATACACTGGGAAATACATTTTTTTTTATTCTTTTCATTTATCAGATGTATGAGATCTTTGTGATGCTAGTTTATTATGAAACCTCATTTCATTTATTTCAGCAACATAACCAACGTTTTCTTACAAATGTTGTATTTTCAGAACTATTGTCTATCCTCACATGAATCTTCGCTTTATATATTTAAAAAAAAAATCATTCCCCCCTCATTTTGTTATACTATCTGGAGATTTCTGCAAAACTACTTCAACAAAATTCTTTTTTGTTCAATTATTTTGTCATTTGTAATTTGCCAAGTGTCCCATTTTACCTTAATTTTATTTTATTTTTCATAGCTTTCTGCTCTGGATTCTCAGACTCAAATTTCTTTTAAATTTTGTACAGATTTTTTTTTCTTTTTCTATTACCTGTGATGTTTCTCTTCCCACCAAATTTGAATCTGTGCTATAGAAACATACAGGGATATTGCTTTCATATTTGAAGAATTTAGACAATATGACTAAATTATTTAGCTAACATTTCTATATTTCTCTGAATAATTTTCCAGGAGAAAATATTATTTCCATGGTTACAATTATTTTGAAATATATTTGAATGAAATCAAAATATGGTGGGTTACATACTAGATTCCCTTATCATTATCACTGTGTTTTAAGGGAAATCTTGGCTAGACATCAGGAGAGAATGCAGACTGTTTGCTAAGATCTTCATTTAATTACCTGCCTACTCTTTTTCAAGGCAGAGACTGCAATACTCAAAACTGATTAAAGTCAAAAATTGTTTATTCAATGATGCTTTTATTTTTTTCTTTCTCTACTAATGAATATTAATATTATATTACTCATATCAGTTTCAAACTTCTTTCAAAACAACTCAAAATATCCCTTTTTTGGAGTTCCTTTTAAAGGATGAAGAGACCATTGATATATTTCTTCCTGTGGTTTAGCACTGTAGCACTAGGAAAAACTTTTCATCTCTTTAGGTTCAGACTTTCTTAAAATAATTGGATCAAAGATTCTTCCTATCAAGATTGACAGTAATGACAATAATTACATTTTGTTTTCTAATTGTAAAAAAATGGACAGTTATCTTGATATAGAAGCTACGTGTGCTCAGTCATTCAATCATGTCCAACTCTTTGTGACCCCATATACTGGAACCTGCCAGGCTCCTCTGTCCATGGAATTTTCTGGGTAAGAATACTGGAATGGGTTACCATTCCCTACCCCAGGATAGAGAATGTAAAGAAAGAAAAAAGAAAACATCTCATGCATTTGCTTCCTAATAAATTTATATTTATATGAGTTATATCTTGGCTCAAGTTCTGGTATCTCCTATCTAATTATAGGATGATTTTTTCCTGAGTAAGAAAGTATTGTCATGTGAAAAAAGCCAGAAACATAACTAGGAAGACAAAATTTTTTTAGGATGCTTTGGCATGCATGGCAGCTGTGTTAATTCATATAAAGGAAAAAAAAATCATCCTCAAATTCTTTCCTTTATTGTTTTTTTTTTCCTTCTAATCTAGAATAAAATTTTTTAATCACTAGTGCCACATGAGAAACCTATACAATTGAGTAAAAGCTAATAATTTAAAAATATCCTGTTAGTTTTTCTGTGTATGTAACCATATTTCCTGTGAATCACTTAAAATTGTTGTCTGAAAATGTGGGTTTCTAAAACTTCCTATGTATATTCGCCACATTTTAATAAATAAACTATGTATTCAATGCTCAGAGGTTTATTTTCTAGAAAATTTGTACAGAGAAAAATAGGTTTTAATGTATTATGTATGATTATAAAACAGAAATAGAAGAGGTTATCTGATGTGAAAATGGAAAATGTAGAACGTGCATGGAATACAGGAAAGACAGAGAGAAATAATACCAAAGAGTTTATCTTTTGCTGCTGAATAAGGGAAAGAGGGATATAGCTATCAGTATTAACAAGGGCGAAGTGAAACAACTGGCTTAAAACTTAACATTCAAAAAACTAAGTTCATAGCATCTAGTCCCATCATTTCATGACAAATAGAAAAAAATAGAAACAGTCACAGACTTTATTTTTTGGGCTCCAAAATCACTGTGGATGGTGACTATTGCCACGAAATTAAAAGACACTTTCTCCTTGGGAAGTAAAGCAATAACAAACGTAGACAGCATATTAAAAAGCAGAGACATTACTTTGTCTACAAAGGTCTATATAGTCAAGGCTATAGTTTTTCCAATAGTCATGTATGGATATGAGAATTGGACCGTAAAGAAGGTTGACCACTGAAGAACTGATACTTTTGGACTGTGGTACTGAAGACTCTTGAGAGTCCCTTGGACTGCAAGGAGATCCAACCAGTCCATCTTAAATGGAATCAGTCCTGATTATTCATTTGAAGGACTGATGCTGAAGCTGAAACTCCAATACTTTGGCCACCTGATGCAAAGAGCTGATTCACTGGAAAAGATCCTCATGCTTGGAAAGACTGAAGGCAGGAGGAGAAGGAGATAATAGAGGATGAGATGGTTGAATGGCATCACTGACTCACTGGACATGAGTTTGAGTAAACTCCGGGAGATGGTGAAGGACAGGGAAGCCAGTCTTGCTGTGGCCCATGGGGTCACAAAGAGTCATACACAACTGAGAGACTGAACAACAATGATAAACAAGGAAATATTTAAACAAGATCAAAATTTATAAATGTCTTTAGTGTACAGAGGCCAATAAACAGAACAACATGGTTAAGACTATGCTTAATAGATATGGTGGAGTAAATTTCCCTGGAGGAGATAAGCAAAACATTTTATTTTTCAGCATATGTTTTAGTGTCTGCTGAAAACTAAATATAGGCCTATCAAGTGATATACCATTCTGTGTATGCAGTACATATATGCAGTAAAGGGACATTATTTTCTCTTTCACAATTTGAGGCACTTTATACAACATTTTGTTGTTATTTGGTCGCTAAGTTGTGTCAAACTCTTTGGCCCGCCAGGATCCTCTGTTCATGGGATTTCCCAGGCAAGAATACTAGAGTGATTTGCTGTTTCCTCCTCAAGCGCATCTTCCTAACCCAGGGATTGAACCACATCTCCTACACTGGCAGGAGGGTTTTTTAACCTCTGAATCACCAAAGTTTTCCTCCATGTTATATATGTAAATCACTGGGGATAAATTTTATTTATTTTTTAATCTTCCATGTATCTCCACTTACCAAAAATATTCTGTTATGACTTACTTTTATGACTTTCTCTTTCCAAATCAGTTCTGTTCAGTTCAGTCACTCAGTCGTGTCCGACTCTTTGCGACCCCATGAATCACAGCACGCCAGGCCTCCCTGTCCATCACCAACTCCCGGAGTTCACTCAAACCCATGTCCATCGAGTCAGTGATGCCATCCAGCCATTTCACCCTTGGTCATCCCCTTCTCCTCCTGCCCCCAATCCCTCCCAGCATCAGAGTCTTTTCCAATGAGTCAACTCTTCGCATGAGGTGGCTAAAGTACTGGAGTTTCAGCTTTAGCATCATTTCTTCCAAAGAAATCCCAGGGTTTATCTCCTTCAGAATGGACTGGTTGGATCTTCCTGCAGCCCAAGGACTCTCAAGAGTCCTCTCCAATACCACAGTTCAAAAGCATCAATTCCTTGGCGCTCAGCCTTCTTCACAGTCCAACTCTCACATCCATACATGACCACAGGAAAAACCATAGCCTTGACTAGACGGACGTTAGTCAGCAAAGCAATGTCTCTGCTTTTTAAGATGCTATCTAGGTTGATCATAACTTTTCTTCCAAGTAGTAAGTGTCTTTTAATTTCATGGCTGCAATCACCATCTGCAGTGATTTTGGAGCCCAAAAAAATAAAGTCTGACATCTTTCCAAATACATAGTAATATTTAACAGTGAACAAGGATAAAGAAAGATATATTATTTGAAAATATTGATAGCATAACTTGCATCATATTAGGTGTTCTCTTCTAAGTTACCAGGACTTAAAAGCACAATATGCTCCAGGGAATTAAAATATAATACTATTTGCTAGAAATGGTTTTGTTTTATAAAAATATAAAAAGAGGTCTCACTGAGACAAATTGCAAAAGAATAATTAAAATGGCTATTGCTTTCATGTTCAACAAGTCTATCAAATTATTTGATTTGGAAGTTTTTGAGTTTCAAACAGCTAAAAATTTGTCTCTGATTTTTAATAGTATATGTTTGATATTGAAAATGAAGTCACTCAGTCGGGCCTACTCTTTGCAACCCCATGGACTGTAGCTTACCAGGCTCCTCTGTCCATGGGATTTTCCAAGCAAGAATACTGGAGTGGGTTGCCATTTCCTTCTCCAGGAGATCTTCCCAACCCAGGGATTGAACCTGGGTCTCCCACATTTTAGGCAGACGCTTTACCGTCTGAGCCACCATATGTTTATTAGTGTATTTGTCGTATTTGGATTTTAAAATATGTATATATTTTGAATTTATTTATATTTGAAATTGAACTTTTTATTGAAAGATAATTGCTTTACAGTGTTGTGGTGATTTCTGCTGTACATCAGTGTGAATCAGTCATAATTATACACATAGTTCCCCTCCCTTATGAGCCTCGCTTTCCATCCCACCCCTATAGGTCATTATGACCACCAGGCTGGGCTCCCTGTGCTGTGCTATACAGCACTTCCCACTAGCTCTTTGTTTCACACTTGATAGTGTATCTATGTGAATGCTACTTTCTCTATTTCTCCTAACCTCTCTTGCCCTCACTGAAATTGAACTTAACTATACCTAATGAGGTGCTCTTTACTTTCAAGGTAGAACTAAGAAAAAACTTGCTTAAATAATGACTTATGGGAAAGACAGGTATTTATGATAAGAGATATTGTTCAAACTCATCTAGTCCATTGTCTTCATGTTGTAGATGAGAGAAATGATTCCTACAAAAGTACAATATATATGTGTGTATATATATATATGTATTTATATTTTTTAGATCAGATAATTGAGTGCTAATTAATTCTGATCTTAGATCAAGGTCATCTATTTCTAAGTTAATGCTTTTTCTATAACAGTAGCTGCAACAATTAATCAGTAATAAAAGCAACTGCAAGAACAATAACAAAAATATGTCCAGAGCTAACATTTATTGTGTTTATTATGAGTTGGTCAGTGTTTTAAAGGTTTATAGTAGCTCACATAGCACCATTATTATCAAGTATTACTACTATTCTAATTTTAATGACTTAGAAGGTGAGACATGTCTTCATTTTATGTGTATGTATATCAGTTGTTGTTATATGAAAGTGAAGAACATACTTAAACAGTGCTGAACTATCAGCAAAATAGTTATTTTTTTCATAAATAAGTATAAAAAGTATTATAAGACAGTATAAAAATTTAAATGCAATTTATTATTTATCTTTCCATAATGAGCAGTGAGACACAGACGCATTAAAAAAGAGGTGGTCATTTCTCTCTCATCTAATAGTTTCTGAATTTATGAAAACTGTTTCTTCAATAATACATATCCTGTCTCTAAAGAAATGATCACTTTGGACAAAAGTATTCATGAGTAAAAGAAGAATGTGTTCATAAAATAAAGTAGATTTTGATTTCATTCAGTTTTCTAATATTCATCTTAAATTTGATATCACCCAAATAGCACTTAATGTTCTACAATTGATCAGTAAATGTTTTTAAAGATCAGATGAGGAATGCACTCTTATGAGTAGAACTAGAATTAGGATAAGTCTGATTTTTATAGTTTTCAGCATGACATTTAAAGAATTTCTTCTATCAAGAAGAACTTGCACAGGAATAGATTCAACAATATGTGCCTATATGGAATTAGGACTCCTCTTTTCTTCCATTTATCTAATTCATTTTATTATATAAAATTCTCTTTTAAATATATCTGTGCACTGTGGAAATGTCAGCAAATGTAACAGAGGAAATTCCTGGGAGATTTATCATGGGATGTAATTTTTCAATTACTCATACTGTTGTGCTGGGCAGCATCACAGATGAAACTTATTTGAAATCCCTGTTTTTTAGATGATCTTGCAAAGCTTAAAAGGTCATCTGCCTCTTGATTGTGACTGAAAGTTAAAACATAAGTTAAAATGGTACAGATAAATATTTAGCCAAGTTAAAGTCATCCCTATTTTTTAATGCAGGATACCTTGAGCTTCCGTTGAGGTATTTCCAAGTGGAAGACCCAGTTTACTTATATTTTTACTTAATAATGCTATTAAATAAGGGTGACTGTATATGAATTGGTATGTTTAATCAGAAATACAAGTTCTTAGCCCAAAATGTTGACTTACTGAATATTGAATTATATGCAAATAAATAAAGATACATCCCTGCCCTCTAAGATGACACAGGGAGTTCAAATCAGGTGCTCTGTGACAACCTAGAGGGGTGGGATGGGGTAGGAGGTGGAGAAAGGTTCAAGAGGAAGGGGATATATGTATACCAATGGTTGATTCATGTTGATGCATGGCAGACACCAACATAATGTTGTAAAACAATTATCCTCCAAATAAAAATAAGCAGTGGCAGGCTACAGTCCATAAGGTCACACAGAGTCAGATATAGCTGAAGCGACTTAACACACACAGATAGGTGTATGTACCAGAAGAAGAGATAGATAACAAAAGTTTTAATTAAAAAAAAGAGAAAATGCTATTCAACAAAAAGCAAAGTAGGCTGCTGTCAACTTATATTCTTCTTCGGGAAAAAGTAGAGACAGTTTAAAATACATAAGTAGATGAGATACAGTATCCAGTGTCAAGTAAAGCAATAGAATCCGTTGCTCTACATAAGACAGACCTTTCTGAGTGAGTGAAGTTATGCTTATGATTGTTACGTTCATACTTACTTTCACTTTCAGTTAAGGTTTGTAGACTAATGTGTAAATTGGCACCACCTATTGAAAACAAAGGGTATGTGCAAATTAAAAAGAAATCAAAATAAAATCAAGAAGTGTTTCACTCATATTTTACCAAAAAGCAGAAGTTTACATGAAAACAAAAATAACATCAAACATTCAAATTTTCATTAGGTTGCAGGTTTTCAGAAGTCTAGTTAAATGAAAGCTATAAAATCAGAGAACAACAACAATGTGAGAAAAATTGCAAATGATATGCAAACAGTATGTTAGAAAAAGAAACATGCATAGGGCCTGTGTACTATGATACATATAAAATATGTAGAGAATAAGTACTTTTTGTAAATGAAGCAATTAAAATAAAACTAAAATATCCTTAACCTCAATAACCTCAGATATACAGATGACATCATACTTATGGCATAAAGTGAAGAAGAATGAAAAAGCCTCTTGATGAAAGTGAAAGAGGAAAATGAAAATGTTGGCTTAGAACTCAACGTTCAGAAAACTAAGATCATGGCATCGGGTCCCATTAATTCATGGGAAATAGATAGGGAAACAGTGGAAACAGTGGCAAACTTATTTTGGGGGGCTTTAAAATTACTGCAGATGGTGACTGCAAACATGAAATTAAAAGACACTGGCTCCTTGGAAGAAAATCCATGACCAAACTAGACAGCATATTAAAAAGCAGAGACATTACTTTGACAACAAATGTCTGTCTAGTTAAAGCTTTGGTTTTTCCAGTAGTCATGTATGGATGTGAGAGTTGGACTATAAAGAAAGCTGAGTGCCAAAGAATTGATGCTTCTGAACTGTGGTGTTAAAGAAGACAATTGAGAGTCCCTTGGACAGCAAAGAGATCCAACCAGTCCATCCTAAAGGAAATCAGTCTTGACTATTCATTGGAAAGACTGATGCTGAAGCTGAAACTCCAATACTTTGGCCACCTGATGTGAAGAACTGACTTATTTGAAAAGACCTTGATGCTGGGAAAGATTGAAGGCTGGAGGAGAAGGCAAGGGCAGAGGATGAGATGGTTGTATGGCATCACTGACTCTATGGACATGAGTTTGAGTAAGCTCCGGGAGTTGGTGATGGACAGGCAAAATTGGCATGCTGCAGTCCATGGGGTTGCAAAGAGTCAGACATGACTGAGTGACTGAACTGAACTGACCATGACTGTGAAAGTCATTCAGTCGTGTCCAACTCTTTGTGACCCCATGGACTAAACAGTCCCTGGAATTCTCCACACCAGAATACTGGAGTGGATAGCCTTTCCCTTCTCCAGGGGATCGTCCAAACCCAGAGATCGAACCCAGTTCTCCTGCATTACAGGCAGATTCTCTACCAGCTTAGCCACAAGGGAAGCCTGGGAACTGAATTGAAAATATCCTTAAATGTTTCTGAGAATGGCTGTTATAATGTATTTAAGAACAAAGTTTAGCCAAAGTCTATTTTCTCTCAAAATCTTGAGGAACAAAAACCAGAAGGATTTATATTATTTTCTAGGCTCTATTGTAATCTTCTTTAATATGGTGATTATCTAATTCTTTTGTTTTTACAAAGAAACATTACAGAACAAATATTAAAATTGCCTCAGTAATGTTTAACATTTGAGAAATTAAAATAATTTTCTGTACTCCAGATGTCTTCCAATCTTGTATTACAGTCTGCTTTTTTTTAGGTCTGTTTCACAATCCAATATTAAAAAAAAAAGATCATACGAATAGAAATAGAGACATTTAAGAGTTATACATTAATGTCCACCATCATGGGAAGACAGGTTATCAGACAGCTTGGTTGACTTTTGTGTTTATTTATTTTGATTAATTGTAGAGGTCAATTTAGTTCAGTCACTCAGTCGTGTCCGACTCTTTGCGACCCGATGAATTGCAGCACGCCAGGCCTCCCTGTCCATCAACAACTCAAACTCATGTCCATCGAGTAGGTGATGCCATCCAGCCATCTCATCCTCTGTCGTCCCCTTCTCCTCCTGCCTCCAATCCCTCCCAGCATCAGAGTCTTTTCCAATCAGTCAACTCTTCACATGAAGTGGCCAAAGTACTGAGTTTCAGCTTTAGCATCAGTCCTTCCAAAGAACACCCAGGACTGATCTCCTTTAGAATGGACCGGTTGGATCTCCTAGCAGTCCAAGGACTCTCAAGAGTCTTCTCCAACACCACAGTTCAAAAGCATCAGTTCTTCGGTGCTCAGCTTTCTTCACAGTCTCACTCTCACATCCATACATGACCACTGGAAAACCATAGCCTCGACTAGATGGACCTTTGTTGCCAAAGTAATGTCTCTGTTTTTCAATATGCTATCTAGGTTGGTCATAACTTTCCTTCCAAGGAATAAGGGTCTTTTAGTTTCATGGCTGCAATCACCATCTGCAATGATTTTGGAGCCCCAAAAATTAAACTCTGACACTGTTCCACTGTTTCCCCATCTATTTGCCATGAAGAGATGAGACCAGATTACATGATCTTAGTTTTCTGAATGTTGAGCTTTTTTTTTTTTAATTTAAATGTATTTGTTTTAATTAGAGGCTAATTACTTTATAATATTGTATTAGTTTTGCCATGCATCAACATGAATCTGCCACGAGTGTACACGTGTTCCCAATCCTGAATCTCCCTCCCACTGCCCTCCCTGTACAATCCCTCTGGGTCATCCCAGTGCACCAGCCCCAAGCATCCTGTATCCTGCATCAAACCTGGACTGGCAATTTGTTTCTTATACAATATTTTACATGTTTCAATGCCATTCTCCCAAATCATCCCACCCTCTCCCTCTCCCACAGAGTCCAAAAGACTGTTCTATATCTCTATGTGTCTTTTGCTATCTCTCATACAGGGTTATCATTACCATCTTTCTGAATTCTTTATATATACATTAGTATACTGTAGGTGTTTTTCTTTCTGACTTACTTCACTCTGTATATTAGGCTCCAGTTTCTCCACTTCATTAGAACTGATTCAAAAGCATTCTTTTTAGTGGTTGAGTAATACTCCATTGTGTATATGTACCACAGCTTTCTTATCCATTCATCTGCTGATGGACATCTAGGTTGCTTCCATGTTCTTGCTATTATAAACAGTGCTGCAATGAACATTGGACTACACGTGTCTCTTTCAATTCTGGTTTCCTCTGTGTGTATGCCAGCAGTGGGATTGCTGGGTCATAAGGCAATTCTATTTCCAGTTTTGTAAGGAATCACCAAACTGTTCTCTATAGAGGTTGTACTAGTTTGCATTCCCACCAACAGTGTAGCAGCATTTACTGCTTGTGGACTTTTGGATCACAGCCATTCTGACTGGTGTGAAATGGTACCTCATTGTGGTTTTGATTTGCACTTCTCTGATAATGAGTGATGTTGAGCATCCTTCCCTATCAAGCTACCAATGGTATTTTTCACAGAGCTAGAACAAATAATTTCACAATTTTTATGGAAATACAAAAAAACCTTGAATAGCCAAAGCAATCTTGAGAAAGAAGAATAGAACTGGAGGAATCAACCTGCCTGACTTCAGGCTCTACTACAAAGCCACAGTCATCAAGATAGTATGGTGCTGGCACAGAGACAGAAATATAGATCAATGGAACAAAATAGAAAGCCCAGAGATAAACCCACGCACCTATGGACACCTTATCTTTGACAAAGGAGGCAAGAATATATGCAGAAAAACAATCTCTTTAACAAGTGGTGCTGGAAAAACTGGTCAACCACTTATAAAAGAATGAAACTGGAACACTTTCTAACACCATACAAAAACATAAACTCAAAATGGATTAAAGATCTAAATGTAAGACCAGAAACTATAAAACTCCTAGAGGAGAACATAGGCAAAACTCTCTCCGACATAAATCACAGCAGTGTCCTCTATGACCCACCTCCCAGAATATTGGAAATAAAAGCAAAAATAAACAAATGGGACCTAATTAAAATTAAAACCTTCTGCACAACAAAAGAAACTATAAGCAAGGTGAAAAGACAGCCTTCAGAATGGGAGAAAATAATAGCAAATGAATGTTGAACCTTAAGCCAACTTTTTCACTCTCCTCTTTCACTTTCATCAAGAGGCTTTTTAGTTCCTCTTCACTTTCTGCCATAAGGGTGGTGTTATCTGAGGTTATTGATATTCCCCCAGCAAACTTAATTCCAGCTTGTGCTTTTTCCAGCCCAGGATTTCTCATAATGTACTCTGTATATATGTTAAATAAGCAGGGGAACAATATACAGCCTTAGTGTACTCCTTTTCCTATTTGGAACCTGTCTGTTACAAGTCCAGTTCTAACTGTTGCTTCCTGACCTGCATACAGGATTCTTAAGAGGCAGGTCAGGTGGTCTGGTATGCCCATCTCTTGAAGAATTTTCCACAGTTTATTGTGATTCACACAGTCAAAGGCTTTGGCATAGTCGATAAAGCAGAAGTAGATGTTTTTCTGGAACTCTGTTGCTTTTTCAATGATCCAGTGGATTTTGGCAATTTGATCTCTGGTTCCTCTGCCTTTTCTAAAACCAGCTTGAACATCTGGAAGTTTACGGTTCTCGTATTGCTGAAGCCTGGCTTGGAGAATATTGAGCATTACTTTACTAGTGTGTGAGATGAGTGCAATTGTGTGGTAGTTCGAGCATTCTTTGGCATTGCCTTTCTTTGGGATTGGAATGAAAACTGACATTTTCCAGTCCTGTGGCCACTACTGAGTTTTCCAAATTTGCTGGCATATTGAGTGCACCACTTTCACAGCATCATCTTTTGGGATTTGAAATAGCTCAACGGGAATTCCATCACATCCACTAGATTTGTTCATAGTGATGCTTCCTAAGGCCCATTTGACTTCACATTCCAGTATGTCTGCTCAAGGTGAATGATCACACCATCGTGATTATCTTCATCATGAAGATCTTGTTTGCATAGTTCTTCTGTGTATTCTTGCCACTTCTTCTTAATATCTCCTGCTTCTGTTAGGTCCATACCATATCTGTCTTTGGTAGCCATCGTCTGTTTAATGTGGATATATGGTAGATATAATCATATTTGTCCTTTTCATCTCAAGGATTTATAGACTATCCTGTACATTAGACATTTCATCAGTAATGTTGTGTCCAGTCAGTGGTGCACTTATAAGCAAATTTCTCTAGTATTAAGACTTCTTCATTACCTTTTATATCTTGTAACTAATCTAAAAAAACTTCTAAAGCAAAGAACTATGGAAAACTTGAAGAGAATTTCAACTACTAAATTTATTTTTAAATTTGTATCTCAGATAAAATCTGGAGAGGATGGACTCTGTCATTGTTGTTAGGGCAAATGAAACCAGGTAACATAGCAAATGTGTCATTTGTTAATGAATATAAGACTTGTACTTCTTTGCCTAAAAACTCTTCTTGTTCAGTCTTCAAGAAGACTTATATTTTCTATCTATAGCTACATCCATCTCTTTATCAGTGATCAAGATTCAGTTCTTTTCTGTTATTCTAGAATTTTGATAAGCAAAATAAGACACAAGAAGAAAAACTCAGAATTTAAAATATTAGGGTTATAAAGAACTTTATCATTTTTAGTCTATGTATGATGAAACAATACTAAGAATTTCATGAGATTATTCCGGGGATAAAATTATCGTTAACACTTTCACTATAGCAAAAGTTTCTTAACTGCTTTTCTATGGTCCATTTCTCTAAGTTATGAACTCTCTTTATAAATAAAGCCATTACATATGTGTCATGCGTTATTCTGAGTGCTTAGATGTTGATTTATATACCTTCTATAGCAACATCATAGAATAGCTACTGATTATCATCATATAGCCAGTGAAGAACTTATGGGACTGGATATTACATGATTTCCCCAAGGTTACATCAAAAGTCACAATCAGGAACCAGAGGCATGTGCTTAATCATTAGACTAGATTGCCCCTCTTTTGCTAGTAATATATTAAAACTGAAACCTAGATTTTATATAAAAACAGTCTGATCTCAAATTTAGTTAGCAGAATGACCAATCATATAAGCCTTCTCTTTTTTTCAAAAGACAGTTATTATATTATAGGATCAGGCAAGTATAGGACTGAAACATTCATGTAAAATACCCTGAGAGATTGAATATACAGATATTCAATTGCCAGGCCAAATATAAAGCTAGAAATTTGACCTACAATAACAAATCTAATAAACCAACCAATTATCTAAGTGATGAATACAGAAAATAAGTTGGTTGTCTATAAGTTAGACTTGCAGGAAGTCAGACTGCTGTCTCTAGTTACCAGCACAGGTAATCTCTGCAACAGTCAACTCCAAATGGCCAAAATTTGATCAATAACTAACAGAATCCCAAAGTTATGTCTGTGTTTCCAACTTAGGAGCCACTGGAGAATGCCAAATATGTACCCCAACCAATCATATAAGATGCTGTTCTTCTAGTTAGTTTGCCTAAAACTTCTCTGTCCCTAAGCCTCTGCTCAGTATATACCTGAAGCTTTTCTCTTTGTCTTTACATAGTTTCCCAGTTTTTCTGTCTGCCTTGGAATTTCTGGCAAAACAGAAGTGACAGTAGCTGATTCACTTCTTAGCCAAACTCTTTGATTGTTCTTATTTTTATAGTATTTATTTCCACAATCTTATAATATTTTGAACCTGACTTTACTTGCTTTGGATAACGTTACTCCAGATTATGTTATAGTTAATATTATTCTTACTCAGTATGATGACCCATGGCCAGATGCCAGACTGCATTTGTTAAGATATTCTTTGGATGTTCATTTTATAGAAATGGAACAAACAGATTTGGTTGGGGGAGAGTGCCACTGAAGTTTGATTTAGACAATTAAGTACCCAATGAAATAACAGCAAATCACAAACTGCTCATTACTTCTCCTTGTGAAACCTAATTTTCTTTCATGGTCTTTAAAATTTCATCATATTCATTTTCCCTTCCCAACATAACTCTAGCTACCAACAAAACATGGGGCTGGGAATTGATTCAGTAATTCAGGAAGTTAGTCTTTCTTCTATGTCTGAGGTTAATCAGTAAGTTTTGTGGCATGTGGATAGATTATTTGACATGAAATGTTTTTGTCTTCCTCTCTGTGTTTTCTCCAGTAATAGCTGAATTGTAAGACTATAGCCAGAATGCCATATTTCTTTGATTCAAGGAAAGTTTATGGAAACTAGCAAAAGATAGTTTGAAGTCAGTGGACTTATATGATTGAAGAAAAATATAAATTTTAAGAAGTTTCCATTAGAGCCTCAGACAAGGAGATGAAAAATAAAAATGCCTGTATGAGTCATGACAGTGATAGAACAACTTCTCATGGTCTTATGTGCTAACATACTCAAAATTTTCTCAGTGAGTTAAAATTGATTATGTCCTCCAGAGCTGTTCTGGTGGAAGTGATAGGGACATGAGAGAGAAGCTAGACTGCTCATCTGCAAATCTGAAGTGTGTGACATGGATTTATAGAGTTTGTAATACATGTGAAGAATCAAAGAAAAAGCTGAAAATGCAGTCCTGTGAACTAGTTATGTTCCTCAGTTATTAGTAACCGACTGAAAACATAAAATAGCAGAAACGCAGATGTTCCATGGCACAATACATAAAGTGTCTTATTTCCTTGTTTAACCTTTTCCTATTCTCTGATATTCAACAGTTTTAATACTGACCTCTAGTCAGCCTAAAATCCCCACCACAATGAGGTTTTGTTTAGTTGTTGAAGAATTTCCTCTGTTTTTTTTTTTTCTTTAAAAAGAGTCACAATCTTTGAGTGCTGCTTCAACGCTTGTCTCCAGTTACAGTAAGATAGATTATCAAGCTCATATTGGATGAGCTGTCAAGATTATTGAGCCTGTATTGTGCAAATAAGTCTCAAATACTAAAATGACAAAGATAGCTCCATAAAAAGATTCACAGATTCAGGAATTTAAGGCACAAATTAATTATAAATGAAAACCATAGTTATCTGAGAAACATAATTTAGAGCATTTAATTTTGTAAAATGAGAGTTGTATCTTAAGAACATGGATAATTTTTGCAACATTAATAATTTCAATATGATAAAACTGTATTTATTTCTAAGTAATAAGAATTTTACTCCAAAGTCTGTACCCAACAATGTATTCTGAATTTTTGGAAAATGGGTTTAAATTTTTCTTTTTTTAACTTAGTTTTAAATATTTTGATCATATTTGTAAAAATAAACTCTAATTAAAAATAGAGAATTCTTATGAAATAATATCAGGGTCTTCCCAGGTGGTACTAGAGGTCAAGAACCTGCCTGCCGATGCACGAGACATTAGAGACATGGGTTTGATCCCTGCATCAAGAAGATCCCTTGAAGAAAGGCATGGCAAGCCACTCCAATATTCTTACCTGGAGAAACCCATGGAGTCACAAAGAATGGACACAATTAAGCAAGTAAAATACACACAGTGAAAAGTATACTTTGCTGGTCATGTGAACGATAAAATTAGATTTATTCTTATTTTTATCTATAAGCATCTTCAACAAAATGAGTGGAACAATCTTACAAATCCATTAGAGACTCTGCCATTTACATTACCCTAAGAATAGATATTGTATGCTAAGTCGTTTCAGTCATGTTCAACTCTGTGCGATACTATGGACTATAGCCTGTTCGGCTCCTCTGTCCATCGAATTCTCCAGGCAAGAATACTGGAGTGAGTTGCCATTTTATTCTCTCAGGGATCTTCCTGATCCGGATATTGAACCTGGATTTCCTGCATTGCAAGTGAATTCTTTACCATCTGAGCCCCCCGGGGAGCCCAACTTTGCCTAGTACAGCATAAACAAACTCATGGTCACTGTATAAAAATGTATATTACCAGGAAAAAGTTTGCCACTGTTATCTCCAAGTCTAGAAATTGAACTCAATGGAAATAATCCTTGTAATCAGCCACCCCATAAGCATATTACACTTATGGAATTCCAGCCTAGCTCTGCATTTAAAAAAGGCAATTTAAACATATTCTCTGTGGATAAGCATAAGCCCTGAAGAGCTACTCTTTAAACTTTTTATTTTTTTCACAGAAACTAGACTTCAAAGATATTCTGAAAAAAACCATAAAGTTTCAAATCTCAGCGTCCACAAACTTCTCACTAGGCTCCCATTGACATCAATCAGAGTTCTATGTGCTTGGACTGAGGGCAAAGCATAACCTTTTAAATGGTTGACAATATGTTTGAAAGGACTACAAAAATGTCTGAAACTTCAAACACTGTGAGACTTTACACTTCGAAAGGACACTTAGTTTTAAGAACTCAACAAATGTCTAAATATGCTGGATTTTATGAGCTTAATTTCAAATTTCAAAAACTTCAGGGGAGCTTGCTTTATGATTTGAAGGTCATGGCTAGATTTAATGGAAAACATCAAAAATGTTGAAGTAATTTAGGGTGGCTCTTAAATATCTATTACAGTAATTTCTTTTCATGAAAATTTTGATTTATTAAATAGCTAATAATAGCAAAAGGAAATTGCTGCCCAGTCATTCGAGAAAACCAAATCAACCAAATAAAAGTTCAATGATAATTAAAAATTGTAAAAAGAAGAACAGGAAAACTACACACAAAATATAAGGATATATTTACAAAATAAATACAGTACGTTGAGTGCCATTAGCTAATCATATTTTCACATAGGCTTCATGAAACTATGATACCTCTGGCTACCAGTGTGGTGGGTCTGTGCTTATTCATCAGATGTTATAAACTTCATAGGTTGGGTACTGTCTTCTATAGGACATTTTTGATGCTCTGTTTTTGCATGGAGTTATGTGGAATTCTTCTTTTATGTCTAAGTGTGAGGACTGAAGAATCGGTTTTTTTAAGTATCTTTTTTTGTTGTTTCTCTCAGATATAAAATTCCTTATTTAACACTTCAGTTGGTTCAAAGGCTTTCTTATCTCCAAAACACACTATTAGTGCAAATCTACTTGGAAACCTATAGTAGTAAGCCGCTTCCTGTCAACTCATTAGTAATAGAGGGGTTTCCCAGGTAGCACAGTGCTAAAAATCTCCCTGTTAGCCAGGAGACTCAAGAAACCTGGGTTCAATCCCTGGGTCAGGAAGATCCCCTAGAGAAGGAAATGGCAACCCACTCCAGTATTCTTGTTCAGGAAATCCCATGGACAGAGGAGCCTGGCGGGCTACAACTCATGGGGTCACAAAGAGTTGGACATGACTAAGCACACATGCAAACAAATGTAGGGAAAAAAAAGGGAAAAAAAAAGATAATTATATGAAATGGATGCATTTTCAAATAGAATGTGAGGAGAAGAAGTTTAGAAAACTTTGGAAGTGGATAAAATAGTTCAGTTCAGTTCAGTCGCTCAGTCATATCTGACTCTTTGCGACCCCATGGATTGCAGCATGCCAGGGTTCCCTGTCCATCACCAACTCTGGGAGCTTATTCAAACTCATGTCCATTGAGTCAGTGACATCATCAAACCATCTCAAACTCTGTCATCCCCTTCTCTTCCTACCTTCAATCTTTCCCAGCATAGTGTCTTTTCCAATGAGTCAGTTCTGATTTCCTTTAGTATGGAACTGGTTGGATCTCCTTGCAGTCCAAAGGACCCTCAAGAGTCTTCTCCAACACCACAGTTTAAAAGCATCAATTATTTGGCGCTCAGCTTTCTTTATAGTCCAACTCTCACATGCATACATGACTAACAGACAAACCATAGCTTTAACTAGATAGAGTTTTGTGGGCAAAGTAATGTCTTTGTTTTTTAATACGCTTTCTAGGTTGGTCATAGCTTTTCTTCCAAGGAGAAAGCATCTTTTAATTTGATGCATACAGTCACAATCTGCAGTGATTTTTGGAGCCCAAGAAAATAAAGTCTGTCACTGTTTCCACTATTTCTCCATCTATTTGCCATGAAGTGATGGGACCAGATGTCATGATCTTTGCTTCCTGAATGTTGAGTTTTAAGCCAACTGTTTCACTCTTCTCTTTCACTTTCATCAAGAGGCTTTTTAGTTCCTCTTCACTTTCTGACATAAGGGTGGTGTCATGTGCATATCTGAGATTATTGATATTTCTTCCAGCAATCTTGATTTCGACTTGTGCTTCATCCAGCCCTTCATTCTGTGTGATGTACTCTGGATAGAAGTTAAATAAACTGGGTGACAATATACAGGCTTGATTTACTTCTCCCCCAATTTTGAACCAGTCTGTTGTTCCATGTCTAATTCTACCTGTTGCTTCTTGATCTGACTACAGATTTCTCAGGATGCAAGTAAGGTGGTCTATTATTCCCAACTCTTGAAGAATTTTCCACAGTTTGCTATGATCCCACACAATCAAAGGCTTTGACATAGTAAATAATGTAGAAGTAGGTTTTTTTCTGGAACTCTCTTGTTTTTTCTGTGATCCAATGAATGTTGACAATTTTACCTCTGCTTCCTGTGCCTTTTCTAAATCCAGTCTGAATATATGGAAGTTCACTGCTCATGTTCTGTTGAAGCCTGGTTTGGAGAATTTTGAGCATTACTTTGCTAGTGTGTGACATGAGTGCAAATTGTGTGGTAGCTTGAACATTCTTTCGACTTGCCTTTCTTTGGGATTGGAATGAAAACTAATCTGTTATAATCCTGTGGCTGGAAAAGCCAGTGGAAAAGGACTTTTGCTGTTATCTTTAAAGGCCAAACATGTGCTGCAATCCATGCTAAAATTGGTCTTCACTTTATAAAGTAAAATGAAATTTTAATTTCCTAAATCTTTTTAAGACACATTGCTCCAAAAAATTCTCTCTAAAAGTATCTATTCTAATTTAATAACAAATAAGATTGGATCAACAGAGTTTAAAGTAAATCATGAAATATTGCCATCATGTGTGGTTTATGATTTATTCTTCAAGCCCATTTAATTTTTTTTCTTTTTTTTTGCACAATCTATTTTTTTTTATTTTTTATAAAAAATTCCTTAGTGTACTGTAGTATATTTAAATTTTCTGAATAGATGAATTAGGGAATGGTTACAGAATGCTTTAAAAATGTGTAGTTTGCATTTTGAAACAATCAGATTCAGCTATAATTGTATCATGAATTTATGGCACTTTTAACATTCTTGAACATCCATTGTTTTACATAGTGCAGCCTTAGTTTAGATTTCCCTGAAGACAGACAAGTAGTATATTTATAAGGAACTCCCAGTAAACCTGTGTCTCATAAGGAAGTATAGAAAAGAGATGGACAAGGAGGAAAGGATGTTATACACATGTGAGTACATCCCTTCAAGGGGATTTGTTGTTGTTCAGTCGCTCAGTAGTTTCCAAATCTTTGTGACCCCCCATGGACTGCAGCACATCAGGTTTCCCTGTCCTTAACCATCTCCCAGAGTTTGCTCACACTCATGTCCTTTGAGTTGATGATGCCATCCAACCATCTGGTCTTCTGTCCCATTCTCCTCCTACCTTCAATCTTTGCAACATCGGGGTTTTTTCCAATGAATCAGCTGTTCACATAAGGTGGCCAAAGTATTGGAACTTCAGCATCAGTCCTTCTAATAGGGCTTAATTTGTAAGAATTGGCTGAATACTGAGAAAATATATCATAAGATTATGGCTACTGGGCAGAGGATGCTGGGGTATATGTTGTTTTTTGGTTGCTAAGTCATGCCCAACTCTTTACGACTCCATGAACTGTAGCCCACCAGGCTCCTCTATTTATGGGATTTTTCCAGGCAAAAATACTGAAGTGGGTTGCCTTTTCCTTATCCAGGGAATCTTCTCCACCTAGAGATTGAAACCAGGTCTCCTGCATTGCAGATGGATTCTTTATGAGGTGAGCCACCAGGGAAGCTCACCTTGGTACATATTCACCAAGTATTTCCCCTTATAACGTAGATCTTTCTTCGGTCATTTCCTCTCTGGCACTTTCAGTCCAAGCATATGGACCAAATAAATTGCCTATGGCCAAAGATGCATTTAAGCCAAGAGAGAGATGAGTCCATTTGTGTGTGTAGAAAATGTTTGTAACAAACTCCCAGGACTGAGCTAAATGTGTATGGACTAGGTGACAGCATCTTTTTCCAAATACTTAAAAGTAGAATTATTTTGAAGTGTCCATGTTTAATTAGTGTTATAAATGAGGCAACATTTTCACTTATGTAAATTTTGTAATCAGAAAAAGAAATACAATGGGCTTTTAAGACACAAAACAGGGTTACTATATTTTGCTTTACTCTCCAGAAATAGAAACCTTAGATACTCAGAGACAATAATTCATCTTGAAAGAAAAATGAAATATTAACATTGGTAAATGCAATTAGGTGATGATTATTGGAACAAAAATCTGGTGTTGTTGTGATGGTGTGTTACCAAGCAACAGAACCAGATAACATCAGTATGAAAATACATACATAAAGAATCATCTTTCAACATAATTATTACTATCAAAATATTACTGTTTGTGTATCAGTTTATTTTATGAATTATTTTGTATGCATTTCTAGTCATTATTTTGGATACTCTTATAATACGTGCAAGCCCATTCACTTCAGTCAGGGCTGGCCTTTTGCAACCTGAGAGACTGTGGCCCACCAGGCTTCTCTGTCCGTGGCATTCTCTAGGCAAGAGTACTGGAGTGGGTTGCTATGCCCTTCTCTAGGGATCTTTACAACCCAGAAATCAAATCTGCATCTCCTGCATCTCATACATTGCAGCAAGATTCTTTACCTACTGTGCCAGCTGGGAAGCTCTGTCTTATAAAGCAATCAGTGTGGAAAACTTAATCTTGTTTCTAAGCCAAATTTTAAAAATGACTTCTTTTATGATATTCAGTCATATAGTAATTATATTCCCAAGTTAATTCTGTGCATTGCTTACTACAGGGTTCATTTAGTACTATAAATATCTGGGTTAATATCTTGATTCAATTTAAAGAAAGCTGTTTATCCAAATAATGAATGTTAAGTGAAGAGAGCTTAAGATTCTCTCTCTCTCTTTTTTCCCCCTTGAAGAATGATACATAAATCACATACTGAGACCATGAAGTTTGAAAATATATATAAGGGTTATCTATTTACTGTAAAACATTTTTCATTGTATTACATATAATCCTCTTTGACTTGCTATTAAATGTAAGTTCCTGTGCCTGACTCACATTGAGGTCAAATGCTACTGAAATGTTGGAGTTTGGAGCAGAGAAAGATTTATTGTAGGGCCATGAATGGAGATAGGTAGCTTATGCCCAAAAAACTCCAGAAGCCCCAAAGTGTTCAGGGAAGCATATATATAGACGAGGGGAGGGAAGAGAGGAGGGTCATAGGGTCTGTGATCTGTGTGCTCAGTTCTCTGATTGATTGATGTTGAGGTAAATGGGTGGTGTCATATTATCAATCCTTAAGCTCCATTAGGTCGGGCTCTGTGCTCATTATAAACAAAGAGTTAATTCTTTCCATTTGAAAGTGAAAATCGCTCAGTCTTGTCCAACACTTTGCGACCCCATGGATTATACAGTCCATGGAATTCTCCAGGCCAGAATATTGGAGTGGGGGTAGTCTTTCCCTTCTCAAGGGGATCTTCCCAACCCAGGGATTGAACCCAGGTCTCCCACATTCCAGGCAGATTCTTTACCAGCTGAGCTACAAGAGAAGCCCAAGAATACTGGAGTGGGTAGCTGATCCCTTCTCCAGAAGATCTTCCTGACCAAGGAATCAAACCGGGGTCTCCTCCATTGCAGGTGGATTCTTTACCAACTGAGCTATGAGAGAAGCCCTTCTTCCACTTGGTGGTGGCTTTTAGCATCTGAGCAACTCAGGAAACATTTATTCCATACTATTATCAGGGTACTTCAAAGAGAAGCTTTAGTAGATGGGGAAGGACTGTCCTGGCAATGCCCCATAGGATTCTGCTCAGTTCAGATAGACTTCAAAACTGAATCTGCTTTACGATAAAACCTGTATATAGAGAGTATTGATATAGAAAAATACAGGTCATTGGATATTTGAAACTATTTTATTGTAATATTGTTATATAGTAGTATTTTTAGAAGTTAGAGAATTAGAAATATAAATATGTAAAATATGTGAAAAACTAGAACAAGTTTCTTATCTCACACATGCTTGGTAGATACTAAACTTTTTTTTTTAAGTGAAACATATCAATAGCTATACTTCTTTCAACCTCAAATTGAAAGTTAATCTAAATATTTTCCTGTAAATTTGGTTTATAATCATCAAGTGATAGTTGATGCCATGTAAGTGCCAATAAACTATGGAAAATTCTGAAAGAGATGGGAATACCGGACCACCAGACCTGCCTCTTGAGAAACCTATATGCAGGTCAGGAAACAACAGTTCGAACTGGACATGGAACAACAGACTGGTTCCAAATAGGAAATGGGTATGTCAAGGCTGTATATTGTCGCCCTGATTATTTAAGTTATATGCAGAGTACATCATGAGAAATGCAGGGCTGGAGGAAGCACAAGCTGAAATAAAAATTGCCGGGAGAAATATCAATAAACTCAGATATGCAGATGACACCACCCTTATGGCAGGAAGTGAAGAGGAACTAAAAAGCCTCTTGATGAAAGTGAAAGAGGAGAGTGAAAAAGTTGGCTTAAAGGTCAACATTCAGAAAATGAAGATCATGGCATCTGGTCCCACCACTTCATGGGAAATAGATGGGGAAGTAGTGGAAACAGTGTCAGACTTTATTTTGGGGGGCTCCAAAATCACTGCAGATGGTGCCTGCAGCCATGAAATTAAAAGACGTTTACTCCTTGGAAGAATAGTTATGACAAACCTAAATAGTATATTCAAAAGCAGAGATATTACTTTGCCAACAAAGGTCTGTCTAGTCAAGGCTATGGTTTTCCAGTAGTCATGTATGGATGTGAGAGTTGGTCTGTGAAGAAAGCTGAGCACTAAAGAATTGATGCTTTTGAACTGTGGTGTTGGAGAAGACTCTTGAGAGTCCCTTGGACTTCAAGGAAATCCAACCAGTCCATTCTGAAGATCAGCCCTGGGATTTCTTTGGAAGGAATGATGCTAAGGCTGAAACTCCAGTACTTTGGCCACTTCATGCGAAGAGTTGACTCATTGGAAAAGACTCTTATGCTGGGAGGGATTGGGGGCAGGAAGAGAAGGGTACACAGAGGATGAGATGGCTGGATGGCATCACTGACTCTATGGACGTGAGTCTGGGTGAACTCCGGGAGTTGGTAATGGACAGGGAGGGTTGGCATGCTGCGATTCATGGGGTCGCAAAGAGTCGGACACGACTGAGCGACTGAACTGAAGTGCCCTTTATGGGGCTTCCCAGGTAGCTCAGTGGGTAAGAATCTGCCTGCAGTGAAAGAGACAGAATCCCTGTCTCCAGCAGGTTAGATCACTGATAGACATGGATTTGATCCCTGGGTTGGGAAGGTCCTCTGGAGGAGGACATGGCAACTCACTCCAGTATTCTTGCATGGAGAATTCCTATGGACAAAGAATAGGAGGCTACAGTCCGTGGGGTCACAAAGAGTCGGACACGATCAAGCACAACTGTATTCTTTCTTTTTTTGTGTCTATTTAAAGAAAATTTACCTCTTCCTTTTGTAATCAGGTTGTCTTTTTCTTTCCTCCTGCTCACCACCCCCCATGCCACTGCAGCTAGAATCTCTAATAAAATGAAGAGAAGTGTGAGAGTGACCATCATTGTCTTATTCCTGATCTTACCAGTAACACTTGATTCAAATTTTTCTAGAGTTCCCTGTGAAATCTGAAATGGATCCTTGTGTATAGAAGAGAGGAGAGACTAAAGAAAGAGGCAGTCAACTCCAGATTGATAAGTGTCAGGTTGAATGAGCAAGGAAACTTACATATGAGGCTTATCTTGGGTGCATGCAAAGCAAGCTGACTCTGTCTATGCTCACCAGAATCTTAAAAGTTTATACAGAGACTATAACTGTGTTCATTCATTAGGTCAACTGTGGTCAACTTTTCTCCCTCATGTCTTTCAATAAACCCTGATTCTATCACCATTAACATTTTGTTAGCCATTGAGTCATGGTAAATGATCTGTCATGTTGGAAAAATTCCTTCTATTCTTAATTGCTAAAGCATTTTATAAGGAATAGACACTGGATTTTCCCAACTGCTTTGTTTCAATTTTTATATGATCACTTTTTTATCTTTTATTGATGTGATACATTACATAGATTGATTTTGTAATCAACCTTGCATTCCTTCCCTTGCAGGCTTCCCTGATGGCTCAGATAGTAAAGAGTCTGCCCACAGTGCATGAGACCCAGGTTCAATCCCTGGATAGGGAAGATCCCCTGGTAAAGGAAATGGCAACCCACTCTAGTATTCTTGCCTGGAGAATTCCATGAACTGTAGTCCATGGGGTCACAAAGAGTAGGACATGACTGAATGACTTTTCTTCTTGCATTCCTTGATTTCACTTGATGCATTATCATTTTTATGTTGTTGAAGTCAGTTTATTAAATATTCATCTGCATCTATTTTCACAAAGGTTTCTATTTTGTGACTTTTTAAATATTTTACTTTCTGTAATTTCATGATCTAGTTCTAATAGGAGGATAATTACCTCATAGGATGAGATGGGAAATATTTTACCTTTCTAATTTTCTGGAGGAGTTTATATAGAATTGGTGCCATATTTACCTTTGATGCTTTATAAAATTTACTATTTGCACTAGGGCAAACATCTGGGTCTGGACATTTCCTTGTATGAATGATTTTAACTACAAGTTTAATATATTTCATAAATATACTGTCATCTTATGCATTTCTTATTAATTTTGATTCTCTAAGCTTGTGTGTTTCAAGAAGTTTATACCTGTCATCTGAGCTGTCAAATTTATTGGCAAAAGCTGTTTATAATATCCCCTTTGTTATTCTTTTTTGTCTATATAATCTATAATGAAAGCACCTCTCTGATTTCAGACCTAGGTCATTTTTGCTGTCTCTCCTCTTCTTTTTTTATTCTTTCCTCCCAACAGTCCAGTTAGAGGTTTATCAACTTTAGTTGTCTTTTCAAAGAAGCTTTTGGTTACACTTGTTTTTCTATTATCTAGATTTCCACTTTGATTTTCATTGTTTTTTTTTTTTTTTTTTTACTTACTTGGATTTAATGTGGTATTTTTCCTAGCAGTTACTGAGCTGGAGGGCTCCCCTGATGGTCCTGTGGGGGAAAGAAACCACCTGTGATGCAGAAGACTAAGAAGACCCTGGTTCCATCCTTGGGTGGGGAAGATCCCCTGGAGGAGGATATGGCAATCTACTCCAATATCCTTGCCTAAAAAAGTCCCATGAACCGAGGAGCCTGATGGGCTACATTCCAAAGACACGCAAAGATTTCCACACGAATGAGTAACTAAGCACACTGAGCTGGAAGGTGGTAGGTCAGCTAATTAAAGAGAGTCAAAATGCAAGTTATAGTCAGGCATGTATTCACTTACTTCTGGAGTATAAGGGAGAGGCTGGACTTTCCTAGTGGTAGCTCAGTTGGTAAAGAATTTGCCGGTAATGCAGAAGACCCTGGTTCTTCCTAAATCAGGAAGATCTCCTGGAGAAGGGATAGGCTACCCACTCCAGTGTTCTTGGGCTTCCCTTGTGGCTCAGCTGGTAAAGAATCTGCCCACAATGCGGGAGACCTGGGTTTGATCCCTGGGTTGGAAAGATGCTCTAAAGAAGGGAAAGGGTACCCACTCCAGTATTCTGGCTTAGAGAATTCCGTAGACTGTATAGTCCATGTTGCAAAGAGTCGGACATGATTCAGCAACTTTCATTTTCTTTTCAACTACAGAAAGCCTTACTCCACATCTGTTCCTTCTTCCTCCATTTTCACCCTAATGCCAGGATTGGATTCATCTCACTGCCGAGTACCCCCAAATTTAAAAAGCTGCTACAGTTTAATGGGATTAGGCATGAGGGAAGGGAAGGAAGGAGTTACTCTGGAGTGGAAAAGTTATAAGAACCAAGTTACAGTTTGGAAAATTGTCATCCAAGTTTCCCTCTTCTTCCCCCATAAAAAGGTCTCCCTCAGAGCTTCCTGAGGAAGGCCTCTGCAGAAATCTCCAGATGAAGAGGCCTCTAAATGGAGACAACTGAGCTAGGAATTCATCTATATATGAGAGTACAGACCTTGGGGCCTGAGTCTTTGCATACAACTCCCTTCAGAAGCTGTAATCCACTGTGTCAGCACCATGACTGCCGTGGGGTGAGCAGATTTTCCCTGGGACCTGAGGATTGTCACGTACAACTTTTGTAATTGTCTGTGATTGGGCCTAAAAAAAATCATATTTGTTTAAAAAAAAAAAAAAAAAAAAAACAACTGGAGTGCTTGATTTTCTTTCCCCTATATTTTATTATACAGTAGTTCTGGTTATTTATTTCCAAATTTTCCTCTTTTTAATATGGTTCTTTTTAATATGTTCTTTATTACCCCTCTTCCCACAATTATTGCTTTAGTGACATTCCACAAATGTCAATATATTTGTTAACATTTTTGTTCATACAAAATACTCTCATTTGCCTTTTAACTTATTATTTGAGCACAGATGTTTCTTTCTTGTTCTGATTTTTAGTTTAATTGCATGACTTGAGCAATGTTATATTTATGAGACTTGTTTTATGATCCAGAATATAGTCTATCTTGGAAAATGCTCTGTATATACTTGAAAGAAATCTGTAGTCAACAGTTGTTTGTTGCACGTTCTAGAAAAGTGTTAATTAGATTCAGCTGGTTGATATTTGTAGTTGTGTTTTCTATATCCTTGCTGATTTCTAATATATCTATGGTTAAAGGTCAGAGAAGGCAATGGTATCCCACTTCAGCACTCTTGCCTGGGAAATCCCATGGACGTAGGAGCCTGGTAGGCTACAGTCCATGGGGTCGCTAAGAGTCAGACACGACTGAGTTCACTTTCACTTTTCACTTTCATGCATTGGAGAAGGAAATGGCAACCCACTCCAGTGTTCTTGCCTGAAGATTCCCAGGGACAGAGGTGCCTGGTGGGCTGCTGTCTATGGAGTCACACAGAGTTGGACACAACTGATGAAACTTAGCAGCAGCAGCATGGTTAAAGGTAAATAATAAAATCTCAAAATTTTTTTTGCAGAATTAATCTGTTTCTCTGTACAGTTCTATCAGGTTTTGTTTCTTCCTTTATGAATTTGTCATTAGGGTTGTAAACATTTAAGGTTTTTAAATACTCATGATAAATTAACTGCTTGTATAGGTGATATTTTAAATTTAAGTGTATTTGTTTACTTTATTTTAAAATAACTATATAATGATAATTAAATATCTGGAAAAAGCAAAGCTGAAGAGTATTTCAATTCTTGAATACAGTTTAGTTCTAAACTTTTTTGTTTCAAGATGTTTGTTTCAATATTTTTTAAATGGAACAATTTTCCTTAATTTAAGAAAACTTATCAACAATTAACGGAGAAGACAATGGCACCCACTCCAGTACTCTTGCCTGGCAAATCCCAAGGAGGGAGGAGGCTGGGAGGCTGCAGTCCATGGGGTTGCTAAGAGTTGGACACGACTGGGTGACTTCCACTTTCACTTTTCACTCTCATGCATTGGTGTTCTTGCCTGGAGAATCCAGGGACAGAGTAGCTTGATGGGCTGTTGTCTATGGGGTCAAACAGAGTAGGACACGACTGAAGTGACTTAGCAGCAGCATCAATAATTAAAACATGAGTTTCTTGTAGTTTTCTGATTGATGATGTATTAATTTGATTTCTTTGTTTGCTTAAATGAGTTGCCTCCTTGAAATTCTTTTTGCTTTTACTGTATCCTTTTCAATAGGTCTGTTTTGTTTTTTTTTTTAATTCAGCAATGGTTTTATTCCTCAATATGATTTCAAATTTGTTAATTAAATATGTTATTTGGTTTAAAAACATGACTTTCAGTCTTTAGTTTTGCTTTCATGTGATTATTTTGTGTATTCACATTTATGGTTTTATTTCACCGTATTCCTGCTTTATTTAACTTTTTAAGAATTAAGACCCCTCTGAAAATATGTCCTTCTTTGTTTCCCTCTATCTGACTTAAAAAAAAAAAAAAACCCACACAATGCTATTTTTATTCTTTTATTCACATGTGGAGGTTTTTCTTGGCATTCTGATATTGGTTTGCTTTCCTTCCTAGTTAATATTTTACAACTGAAAACTGAGAGAGGTTTTCTTTTTTTTTAATTTATTTGCTTTGTGTTTGTTGTTGATTGAGCTGAAACATTAAATGAAGAAAACAGACAATAATAAGGCAATGTGACTTATGATGAAGCATAGTCTTTGTTCTTTTAATGAAACTTGATCAAATGTTCTTGAAATAAACTAATAATGTGACAGCCAGAAATCTAGCTTTAAAAAAACAAGCAAACAAACCAACCTTGAATGATCATAGATTTTTACATATCTAATTTAAAGTCATATGTATTGTTCATCAATTTTTTTTAAATTCACTCATTTCTCTGTAGAAGCTATTCAGTCTTAAAGTGATAATCAACTTATCTTATTGTCACAAAATCTGGGGACAATACCAATATTCTTAGGATCTTGCTGATGTGCCTATCCATCTTCTGGGGGTAAACAGTGGTGGGTCATAAGGCTTTTCTAATCTGTCCTTCCCCACTAATTGTTCATTTGTTTGAAGTTTTGAAGGAAGTTATATGTGAATCTAGAGCAGCTTGGGATTAGAGGTGCCAGGCAGTTGAAAATTCAAGTATAAGTTTGAGTAGGCCCTTCATATACACAGTTCTCCACATCCCCAGTTCCATATTGTATAGCCAATTATGAATTGTGTAGTACTGTTGTATTTACTATTGCCTGAGGGGGGCGGGGGAGACAGCTTTAAGTAAACTCCTGCAGTTTACATCTGTTCTGTTGAAGGGTTGTGTATGATTATTTCCCTTCATTTGTTTAGGTAGTGATATTTTATCATTGCTTTGCTTTCAGTTCACTTATAAGTTTATATATCAGAGGAAAACAGTTCTTCATAGTTTCATTCTGATACCCTATCCTTCTGATGCAATTGTATTTACTTAAGTTTTAGAGAAAATGCAACTGTAAAACCAGTGGAGATTGTTTTCCCACCAAAATTAATAAATAATTCACCTACACAAACATATTCAACATACACAAATAAGATTAGAAATAAAACAAGCCTATTTAGTTAACACTGGCATAGTGGTTAATGGATGTGATTTTACTATTTGAAGATTTCAACTTTTAAACATTGGATGAAAAAGATAGTATGTTTCATTTGCAATGTGAATTAAAATAGAATAAATAAACATTATTGCTTTAATTATCTGTGATAATAAAGTAATAGTTGGAATAATAATTGGAATAGAAGAATAAATGGAATGTTGGAACAATTAGAATTTTATGTTATCAGAATGGTGTTAGAAAAATATATGGGTTTCAAACTGAATTTTTAAAACTGAGCCTCAAACCAATTGTTACTTCTTGAATGTCCAGTAATCGAACATTGCCAAATATGCAAAAAATAATTATAGTTAAGCTTTAGTATCTGTGTAGGAGCTTCAGTTCAGTTCAGTTCAGTCTCTCAGTCATGTCCAACTCTTTGTGACACCGTGAATCACAGCATGCCAGGCCTCCCAGTCCATCACCATCTCCCGGAGTTCATCAGCCTCACATCCATCGAGTGGGTGGTGCCATCCAGCCATTTCATTCTATGTTGTCTCCTTCTCTTCTTGCCCTCAATCCTTCCCAGCATCAGAGTCTTTTCCAATCAGTCAAGTCTTCGCATGAGGTGGCAAAAGTACTGGAGTTTCAGCTTTAGCATCATTCCTTCCAGGGAATATCCAGGGCTGATCTCCTTTAGAATGGACCGTTTGGATCTCCTTGCAGTCCAAGGGACTCTCAAGAGTCTTCTCCAACACCACAGTTCAAACGCATCAATTCTTTGGGGCTCAGCTTTCTTCACAGTACAACTTTCACATCCACACAGGACCACTGGAAAAACCATAACCTTGACTAGAGGGATCGTTGTTGGAAAAGTAATGTCTCTGCTTTTCAATATGCTAACTAGGTTGGTCATAACTTTCATTCTAAGGAGTAAGCATCTTTTAATTTCATGGCTGCAGTCACCATCTGCAGTGATTTTGAAGCACAAAAAGATAAAGTCTGCCACTGTTTCCACTGTTTCCCCATCTATTTCCCATGAAGTGATGGGACCAGATGCCATGATCTCCATTTTCTGAATGTTGAGCTTTAAGCCAACATTTTCTCTCTCCTCTTTCACTTTCATCAAGAGGCTTTTAGTTCCTCTTCACTTTCTGCCATAAGGGTGGTGTCATCTGCATATCTGAGGTTATTGATATTTCTCTTGGCAATCTTGATTCCAGCTTATGCTTCTTCAAGACAGGAATTTTTCATGATGTACTCTGCATATAAGGTAAATAAGCAGGGTGACAATATACAGCCTTGACGTACTCCTTTTCCTATTTGGAACCAGTCTGTTGTTCCATGTCCAGTTCTAACTGTTGCTTCCTGACCTGCATATAGGTTTCTCAAGAGGCAGGTCAGGTGGTCTGGTATGCCCATCTCTTTCAGAATTTTCCACAGTTTATTGGGACCCACAGATTCAAAGGCATTGTCATAGTCAATAAAGCAGAAGTAGATATTTTTCTGGAACTCTTGCTTATTCCATGATCCAGCGGATGTTGGCAATTTGATCTCTGGTTCCTCTGCCTTTTCTAAAACCAGAGTGAACATCTGGAAGTTCATGGTTCATGTATTGCTGAAGCCGGGCTTGGAGAATTTTGAGCATTACTTTACTAGCGTGTGAGATAAGTGCAATTGTGTGGTAGTTTGAGCATTCTTTGGCATTGCCTTTCTTTGGGATTAGAATGAAAACTGACCTTTTTGAGTCCTGTGGCCACTGCTGAGTTTTCCAAATTTGCTGGCTTATTGAGTGCAGCACTTTCACAGCATCATCTTTCAAAATTTGAAATAGCTCAACTGGAATTCCATCACCTCCATTAGCTTTGTTTGTAGCGATGCTTTCTAAGGCCCACTTGACTTCACATTCCAGCATGTGTTGCTCTAGGTGAGTGATCACACCATCATGATTATCTTGGTCGTGAAGATCTTTTTTGTACAGTTCTGTGTATTCTTGCCACCTCTTTTTGATATCTTCTGCTTCTGTTAGGTCCAGACCATTTCTGTACTTTATTGAGCCCGTCTTTGCATGAAATGTTCCCTTGGTATCTCTAATTATCTTGAAGAGATTTCTAGTCTTTCCCATTCTGTTCTTTTCCTCTATTTCTTTGCACTGATTGATGAGAAAGGCTTTCTTGTCTCTTCTTGCTTTTCTTTGGAACTCTGCATTCAGATGCTTATATCTTTCCTTTTCTCCTTTGCTTTTCACTTCTCTTCTTTTCACAGCTATTTGTAAGGCCTTCCTAGAGAGCCATTTTGCTTTTTTTTAATTTCTTTTCCATGGGGATGGTCTTGATCCTTGTCTCCTGTACAATGTCATGAACCTCATTTCATAGTTCATCAGGCACTCTATCTATCAGGTCTAGTTCCTTAAATCTATTTTTCAGTTTCACTCTATAATCATGAAGGATTTGATTTAGATGTAAGCTTAGGGGATGAAAAATGCAGTTCTGCCAAAGACACATCTTTAGATATTTACAAATCCAGCAATATCATCTATAAATTATGATCTCATTATTTTCTCACCCTAAACAATAATGCATACAGTAGTTTACCTACAGACACAGTAAATTAGTATTATCTAATCATCAGAGCCTGGAGAATCCCAGGGACGGAGGAGACAGGTAGTTGCCATCTATGGGGTGGCACAGAGTCGGACATGACTGAAGCAACTTAGCAGAAGCAGCAGCTGTCATCAGAGACAAATACACTAGTTTGTTGCAGCCTTTTTTACAGACTGGGAACTGGTAGATTGGAGTCGATGAAAAGAAAGCAAAAGAAAGAGAGACTAATATTCCCTGGGTTACATGGAAAGCCAATAAAGCCCTAGAATAGGGCATGTACCACTCATGAAGGCACAGGGTGTCCTCTCGAGGAGGTCTTGAAGGCCCAGGCAGGAACATGAGCTCGGTAGGCCTCCATGCTCCAAAGAACTAGCTATAGAGGGAAAGAAAGACACAGGGGACCAAAGTCTCTAGTGGAACAAGGGTGCTTTATTCATGTTTGTGTGAGCTTATATATTGTTATACAAGGAAGCTTTAGGTAAAAAATAAAGTTAGGCAAAGAACAAAAAATCAGACGTATAGCAACCATTACCAAGGGAATAACCAGAAATAACAATCGTCACAAGGCCAGAAGACAATCCATATCTTGAGTAAGAGGGTCATGACTAAACAGTTTTACCTTAGGGTAAAAGGTTACTAAAGGAAATCCATACATGTGTTCCATCCCATGACCTCAGTCCTGGGAACAGCATGCCGCTACACTCATTCCTATCTGCCAGGAACTGATAAGGAACAGAGGGTTCATGAGAAACAGAAAACAGCATACAGGAATCCTAACGTTAAACATTCCCTGACACTACTATTTTAAGTTCTGAAAGGCAAGGGGTACTTTAGAACACAAGTCTTCAATTTTTATTATCATATAATTAATCTTTATTCACAAAGTAATTTAAAACTGAGCTATATATGTGAGGTTTTTATCAGTGTGATTTATTTGTACTTTAATACCTAAAGTTTTGGACCAAATAATGCATTTTAAGCAAAATGAATTATTTTCTTGCTTTCTCAGATGAGCTATTTACTAAGCTGTTCATACTCATACCTTCTCTGTTTATGTGGGGAAAATATAAGGAACTTATCATGTGTGGTTGAGAAAATAATAAACTGGGAGGAGTTGGTGTTCATGTAGCCATACACTCAGTGGCTATTAGATTCTTCAGTGGGCTTTGAGATACAGCCACACTGAAGTACAAGGCTACCATGGCTGGCTGCTTGTTTCCTATTGCAGCCAGGTGTAATTCCTGCTATTTCTGAAATCTCTGCTCTAGAGGCATCAGTCTAACTCCAGGGAATATCTCAGATGATAGAAATGAATGTTTTCCTGCACTTTTGTACCCAAGAGGGTGAATTAATAATGCATTGCTGACTCCAAAAGGACACGTTACATTGATTTGAAATTCACCCTTGATAATTATCCTCTAATTTCCATAGAAGACCTCCTTGAGTTGTAGGAAATATAATGTATTATGTAAAAAGTATCGAAACTTTAAGTTGAAATTTTGGGGGAGATCAGGTAAGGGAATATGGACACTAGTATAAAATGAAAGAAAAATCATTTTCTACCAAGGAAGATATCAAGAGATACAGGTATAGTGAAATAAGCAGTTGAATAACATACAATATTTGATTGTGAAATACAAGAATATTGAATTAAAACTAATAATTTATAATACATGACTGTCTGTAACTGACCTAAAATTAATTTTCATGTACAGCATGAAAATTCTGTACAGAATTTCACTTCTACGGTTCTCAGAATTACTGTTACAATTTTAGATAAAATTCTTGTATCTAACCATTACAATGCTGGTGGATATATGTTTATATTGTTTCCTATCACATGTACCTATTTCATTCTTAATTTTAGAAGTATAATATTCTTCATAAAGTTTCAATGTTGTATTTCTCCTTTTATATTGTAATATTTAAATTCAATAAGTTTTGCTTTTCAATTTCCTATTCTGTTTGCATTTATTCTGCTACATTTTTTCCAGTTACTGAGATAGACACTCAACTCCTTAGATTTGAGCTTTCTTTTCCTTTGTTTTTCCCTCTCTCCCTTTTTCTCTTCTTGCCTATTTTTAGTATTTCAAAAATGAAGTTTTTATTTAAAGAACTAATTTCTCTATGTAGTCTGGTATTTTATTTTGCATATAGAACTACACGTCTTATTGATTTCAAGTGCAGGAATATTGTGGTTTGAAGTATCGTGAATACTTGTGATCATTTGTTAAATAATGCTTTGTTGTTAAAGGAGATAATGTTCTGTGAATTGCAATAAAGCCACTTTATTGATAGTTTCATCAAAGTCTTTTCTCACATTGCTGGTGTGTGTGTGTGTGTGTGTGTGTGTGTGTGTGTGTGTGTGTGTGTGTGTGTGTTTTCTTGCTGTTGAAGTTACTAAGAGACTTGAAATACTTGAAACTATCTTCTGTTTTTTTAATGATCATTGATAAATTATTACTTAACACATTTAAAAGCTCTGTTGCTAGGCACAAGCCCATTTAATATTTTTTATAAAAAATACTGCTTTCAATGTTTCCTCTTTTGTGTCTTGGTGTCTATCAAGAAGGGCAAAACAATGAGGGTTTTTTTTTTTTTTGTTTGTTTGAGGAATTTTGGGAATAGTTTGTGTGGTACATTTTTAATTTTGGAAATTTTTCAGCATTTTTTTTCTTATAGATCTTCTCTCTAAATGATGAACCTAACTGTATTAAAGGTCTTTTTCTAATATAAATTTACTTATATTTTTCATAGTTTGTTCCCAAGCTCCAACAATACTATTTGACCTTAATTGTATTACTTAAAATATATTTGGCTTAAGATCTCTATGTATAAAAGATAATATATTCTCATAGTACTTGTATCTTAGAATTAGTTGCAAAAATCTATGTCACCTCGTTACAGATATATTTATAGTAGATGGTTTTGACCTTTATCACTTATTTATATTCAGAATAATGGGTGGAGATTTCAGATTGATCTATATAATTATTGTCTATTATATAGGATTTGGCATGAATTCACTGGGATTATCTGATAGAGTGAGGTGAGATTTTTCTAACCATTGTGCTATTTTCTGATATTTTTTTAAAGATAACATTACTGCAAAACTGGTGTTTGCCCTACTAAACGTGAGTCTTCTTTATACTTATACAATAATTTTTTGAATTATAAATCACTTCATATAGTACAAATCCCATCTCTATCAACTGATTCCTTGATTTGCTTCATATAGGTCTTATATGTGATTTATATTATAAGGATGATGTGTAGAGTTAGAAAAAATAGCGTTAATAGTAAAAGAAGAAAAAAGACCCATGTAGTATAATCACAGTTATAGATCTTCAGGTAAATATAGAGCATCACCACTTCTTTTTCAGTCTTGCATAATTTTGTATATTTATCTCTCAGTGGAAAATATGTGTCCGTTTCTCAAGGGACCTATTAATACAAGAGATTTCCTTTTATTTATTTATTTATTTAAAAATTTTAAAATCTTTAATTCTTACATGCATTCCCAAACATGAACCCCCCTCCCACCTCCCTCCCCATAACATCTCTCTGGGTCATCCCCATGCACCAGCCCCAAGCATGCTGCATCCTGCGTCAGACATAGACTGGCGATTCAATTTACATGATAGTATACATGTTAGAATGTCATTCTCCCAAATCATCCCACCCTCTCCCTCTCCCTCTGAGTCCAAAAGTCCATTATACACATCTGTGTCTCTTTCCCTGTCTTGCATACAGGGTCGTCATTGCCATCTTCCTAAATTCCATATATATGTGTTAGTATACTGTATTGGTGTTTTTCTTTCTGGCTTACTTCACTCTGTATAATCGGCTCCAGTTTCATCCATCTCATCAGAACTGATTCAAATGAATTCTTTTTAACGGCTGAGTAATACTCCATTGTGTATATGTACCACAGCTTTCTTATCCATTCATCTGCTGATGGACATCTAGGTTGTTTCCATGTCCTGGCTATTATAAACAGTGCTGCGATGAACATTGGGGTACATGTGTCTCTTTCAATTCTGGTTTCCTCGGTGTGTATGCCCAGCAGTGGGATTGCTGGGTCATAAGGTAGTTCTATTTGCAATTTTTTAAGGAATCTCCACACTGTTCTCCATAGTGGCTGTACTAGTTTGCATTCCCACCAACAGTGTAGGAGGGTTCCCTTTTCTCCACACCCTCTCCAGCATTTATTGCTTGCAGATTTTTGGATCACAGCCATTCTGACTGGTGTGAAGTGGTACCTCATTGTGGTTTCGATTTGCATTTCTCTAATAATGAGTGATGTTGAGCATCTTTTCATGTGTTTGTTAGCCATCCGTATGTCTTCTTTGGAGAAATGTCTATTTAGTTCTTTGGCCCATTTTTTGATTGGGTCGTTTATTTTTCTGGAGTTGAGCTGCATAAGTTGCTTGTATATTTTTGAGATTAGTTGTTTGTCAGTTGCTTCATTTGCTATTATTTTCTCCCATTCCGAAGGCTGTCTTTTCACCTTGCTTATATTTTCCTTTGTTGTGCAGAAGCTTTTAATTAAAGACTCCACCAGAAAATTACTAGAGCTAATCAATGAATATAGTAAAGTTGCAGGATATAAAATCAACACACAGAAATCCCTTGCATTCCTATACACGAATAATGAGAAAGTAGAAAAGAAATTAAGGAAACAATTCCATTCACCATTGCAATGAAAAGAATAAAATACTTAGGAATATATCTACCTAAAGAAACTAAAGACCTATATATAGAAAACTATAAAACACTGATGAAAGAAATCAAAGAGGACACTAATAGATGGAGAAATATACCATGTTCATGGATTGGAAGAATCAATATAGTGAAAATGAGTATACTACCCAAAGCAATTTACAAATTCAATGCAATCCCTATCAAGCTATCAGCCACATTTTTCACAGAACTAGAACAAATAATTTCAAGATTTGTATGGAAATACAAAAAACCTTGAATAGCCAAAGCAATCTTGAGAAAGAAGAATGGAACTGGAGGAATCAACCTGCCTGACTTCAGGCTCTACTACAAAGCCACAGTCATCAAGACAGTATGGTACTGGCACAAAGACAGACATATAGATCAATGGAACAAAATAGAAAGCCCAGAGATAAATCCACACACATATGGACACCTTATCTTTGACAAAGGAGGCAAGAATATACAATGGAGTAAAGACAATCTCTTTAACAAGTGGTGCTGGGAAAACTGGTCAACCACTTGTAAAAGAATGAAACTAGATCACTTCCTAACACCGCACACAAAAATAAACTCAAAATGGATTAAAGATCTAAATGTAAGATCAGAAACTATAAAACTCCTAGAGGAGAACATAGGCAAAACACTCTCTGACATAAATCACAGCAGGATCCTCTATGATCCACCTCCCAGAATTCTGGAAATAAAAGCAAAAAGAGATTTCCTATAAGTGAGATCTTAAGTTTTGGGTAAAAAAAATTGAAGTGATTCACTTTATATGGTTTTCAGTTTATGTCTGCAGAAATATTTTAGTGAAAATTAATTATGTGAAAAAAGAATTACAGAATATTATCTAAATCTCTTTCAAATTGGAAATCTTAACTTTGAACTCATATGGAACCTAGTTCCTCCAGATTGAGTCAATTCATTAGTTCTCAGTTTTTTCTATTTTAAGTTTTATAAATCTCAAATTTTTAATTAACAAATTGCTTATACTAGGGTTTTGAAAGTCTATATGATTTATCTTTATTTGAGTAAATGAAAGGAAATATGCTAGAAGTATGCATGTATGGTTACTAATCTTTTCTCACTGCATTAATTTGAAATTATATTTTCCTACCTGAGTCCCTGTTTGTCTCAACTTGTTCAGTTATTTTGGCTATCAGGTAATCAGCTCCAAAAGTAAGAATTTATGTGTTAATATGAGTGGTAGTTGATAGCTATCACTGCAATACTAACAGAAGAGGACAGCATTCTCACAGCATATACAAATAGCCAATCCTCTAGCGTCATATTCTTACTTTGATCAGCTTTCTTAAAATCACTTCAGTCCACATCAGACTTCCATGTCTTTTGATGTTTTTCCTCAAGGGGATTCACCTCAATGTAATTAAAACTGTGTTGCTAGGTTTTGGTAATAGTAGGATAATGTATTACTTGCATCTAATACTCCAAGTACCAGTTACTGTAAGATTTTAATGGTCTCTTTAATTTTTACTTTTATTGAAATGTTAATTTATAATTTTAGTTTCAAGTGTACAACTTAGTGATTTGAAATTTTTGTAGTTTATACTCAATTATGAAACATTGGCTATGTTCCCTATACTGTACAATACCCCTTTGTAGTGTATATATTTTATACATAATAGTTTGTAACTCATAATTTCCTACCCTTATATTACCCCTCCCCTCCTCCCTTTCTCCACCTGAGACCACTTGTTCTCTGTATCTGTGAGTCTCTTTATTTTCTTATATTCATTAATTCATTTACTAGATTCCACATCTCAGCGACAACACACAATGTTTGTCTCTCTGTGTGTCATCTCACTATATTAATACCTTCAAAGTGCATCCATCTTGCTGTAAAAGGCAAAATTTTATTCTTTTTTTTTTAAAGACTAAGTGGTACTCCTGTGTGTGGTGTGTGTGTGTGTGTGCATACATACACTAAATTTTCTTTATAAATTCATTTCTATGTGAAAACTTTGCTTGCTTCTGTAACTTGGCTAGTGTAAATAGTTTTGCTATGAATATTGGTGTGCATGCATCTTTTTAAATTACTGTTTTTATTTTCTTTGAATATTTGCACTGATGGATTTAGGGGGTTGTATTGTAGTTATATTTTTAGTTTTTTGAGGAACCTTTATATTTCCATAGTGACAGCACCAAATTGCACTCCAACCAACAGTTTACATGGGTGCCCTTTTCTCTACATCCTTGTCAACATTTGTTGTTTGTGGTATTTTTGATACTAGCATTCTGACAGGTGTAAGGTGATAACTCATTGTGAGTTTGATTTGCACTTTTCTGATTCATGATGTTGAGCATGTTTTCATGTTGAGCATTGTTTGTCCTCCCTGGAAAAATGTCCATCCTTATCTTCTACCCTTTTAAAAACTTGGTTCTTTTTTCATATTGTTATACGTGCTGCTTGTATACTTTGAATATTAACCCCTTATTAGTCATAGCATTTGGAAGTATTTTTCTCCCACTCAATAGGTTGTCTTTTTGTCAATATATTTTTTTGCTATGCAAAAGCTTTTAACTTTAATTAGGCTCCATTTGTTTATTTTGGCTCTTTTTACTTTCAGAGATAGGTTTGAAAAAATATTATTTTAGACTGGTGGTTGCTCCTTTTTTATTTCACTTTCTGAATTGAAAAGTGACTGAAGGGTATGCAAAAAGGAAGGTTGTTTTAGGGACCAGTGTTTAACTCACTGCTCAAAGTAATGGGAAAGTCTGTAATAGGTTTAAAAAAACTCTGAAGATATTTGAATTTTCAAAAAAAGTTCCATGATTTTCAAGAAAAATGACCCTATCTTTTTGACTTATTCGATATATACATTTGACAGCAACTTTACAAAGAACTGAAGTAGTGGATAAGAATGTACACCAATAAAGTATTACACTTAAATGTATAAGGATTTGGGTCTAAAGTTAAACTCCAAATGCCAAAAATGATTTTTATATTCTTTTTTGAGTGACAAAAATATTTAAGGTTTCTTTTGGGTTTAAACAACTGAGACAAAAATAAGAAAATAATAAAACATAGATTTTAGGAAATAATACAGACCATCTGATATTTAGGGAGTTGTGCCAAACCTAAACATTTGAATTTCCTTTGCCACTATGCTGCAATTAGTATGCTAATGATAGTATAATACTGGCAGTAATAACTATATACTTTAGGATTTAGTGGGCTCTACCTGCTCATTTTGTGTCCAGCCTGATGTATAAACAGCTGAAAATTACACTTTCAGAGAGGCAAATCTGGAAATAGATGTTATATTTTGGAAGCAAATCTACCTAAAGAGAAAGTGTTTTCCTCTCAGTATAAGAGGAACAATTTAGGAAGAAATTTAAAAGAATGTTTTTCTATGATTTAGAGAGCTTTTCATTAACTTAAGCTGTTTGGGTTTCTTTTCCATATTGTGTCCACAATGCCTAGAGCAATTCACCACACTGCAAGTGCCCAGGTAGTATTTTTGATGACAACAAAATACAGATAAATATACAGTAAAATGGATACTAAAGTCCACTTATACTGTGTCCTAGCATAGTCAAACATATGTGATCTTATATCTGTTATCAAAAACATAATTGAGATATTATGGAATTATTGTTATATAATGCAAACAGATTAAAATGAAAATTGCTATTTTTTGATTCTGTATACATGTTCATTTCTGTGTATGTCTGGGGAGATGTCTGTGAATTAAGATTCAGTAAGAGTAGAAACGCAAGTGAATTCTATAAAATCCTAGTTTAAAAAAACTTTCGAAAATGATGGATTATAATGCTTCATTTTTTATGTGCAAATATCTAAACGCTTGAATATGTTATTTCTGTATGATAAGCAAAGGTGTGTATGTGTGAGGCAAGTAGAGGTATGAGTTAAATTTTCATGCAGAGATAGGATGAGTAACAAGGTAATAAAGTATAGAACAAGTATAACATGAGATGACAATGTGGGGAGTTTGGAGCATTCATCACAGAGAAATGTCAGTGCTTTCCAGTTGGGGGCCAAGCACAGGCAGCAGATAGACAATCTAAAATTGTATAAATCAAACAGCAAATGTTGGGGTGCATGGGTATGATTGACATGGGAACAGCACTACTGAGAATGCTTCTGCAATGACCATTCTATCCTTAGCTTGGGTATCAGTTGCCCCAATGTGGGCATTAGTGTTTAGATCATCATAGAATGATAACCTAATGTAGACAGACATATAGATGGCTAATGAACACATGAAAAGATGCTAAACATTGATTATTATTAGGGAAATGCAAATCAAAACTACAATGAGCTATCACCTCATACTGGTCAGAATGACCCTCATCAAAAAATCTACAAAAACAGTAAATACTAGAGAGGGTGTGGAGAAGAGGGAACCCTTTTGCACAACTGGTGGGAATATAAACACATATAGCCACTATGGAGGACAGTGTGGAGATTCCTTAAAAAACTAGGCATAAAAGTATCTTATGACCCAACAATCCCAGTACTGGCATATACCACAAGAAAACCATAATTGAAAAAGACAAATGTACCCCATTGTTCATTTCAGCACTGTTTTACAATAGCTAGAATATGGAAGCAACCTAGATGTCCATCAACAGATGAATGGATAAAGAAACTGTGGTACATATATGCAATGGGTTAGTACTCAGTCAGAAAAGGAAACAACTTCCAGTCAGTTCTAATGAAGTGGATGAATCTATTGCTATTACAAAAAGTGAAGTAAGTCAGAAAGAGAAAAACAAATATCATTTACTAATGCATTTATATGGAATCTAGAAAGATGGTACTGATGAATCTATTTGCAGGGTAACAGTGGAGATGCAGACATAGAAAACAGACTTGTGGACACAGTAGGGGAAGGAGAAAGTGTGATGGATGGATAGAGTAGCATAGAAACATACACATTACCTTATGTGAAACAGATAGCCAGTGAGAATTTGCTCTGTGACTCAGGGAGCTCAAATTGGTGCTCTATGACAACCTAGAGGGATGGGAGGTGGGAGGGAGGTTTAAGATGGAGGGGGTATATGTATACCTAGGGCTGATTCATGTTGATGTATGGCAGAAACCAAGACAATATTGTAAAGCATTATCCTTCAATCAAGAATAATTTAAAATAAATACATCTAATCATTTCAATATTCCATTTCCCAGCGGTCATCTAGCTTCATGAGTTTTTTAAAGTACAGTAAGAATAAAGATATAATAAGCCATTTCTAGAGTGGTTATCTCAAACTATATTAGTTCATACAAATGAACTAAAAGGGTATAAACGTGAAAAGCTGAATTTTTGAAATAGATTTCTCAGTTGAATGCATTTATTTAAAAAAATCCATTTGTTTCACTTGAATTGTTTACCTGAGTATAAAAAGCAAAATTCTCACAAGAAAACACATAAGATTTATACTTTTTTTGACAAAACAAAATTGGATATTCCCCATGTCCTGATCGGTTTACCCAGACTCATCTTTGACTATACAATGTTTCTGCTTCTGATTAGAGACATCTGTTAAATTTATAAATTCATGATTGCCTGCCAAGCATAGCCAAGGAGGAATGCACCTGGCAGTAAGAAGGAAACTGGAAGCAATGCAAATGTGTGAACCTGCCCAGACAGCTAGAAATCTCAAATCCCAGGCCCATTAAATGTATATATAATTGGCTGAGATCACAGCTTTGTAACCTGAAGTCTGTCCACAGATGATGGACATATCAGATATTTTAATATTCATGACCAATGCCAAGAAACTTTAACTCACTTTTGCATGAGAATTTAGGGGAAATTTGATACATTCCAATCTCCTTCTTTACATATTCAATATATGTAGGAATGGTGATCTCATCATGGAACAAGATTCAGTTCAACTACAATGCCCTACACAGCATTCTGGAACTTACCTCTCTGTCTTAGTAGGAATTGGGGTGGTACCCACACCCCACAATGGCAGATGGGTAATGTCTTTACCTAGACTTCTGAGGTGAGATTCTGTAGCATAATGAACATTTATCTTAAAAGTCACAAGCTGAATTTAAAGCTCAATAACTAAGCTTTTTCAAAACTCTTTGAGAGGTGCATTAATAACAATATTTATTCATCTTTAATAACTAGTTAAGAAAGAAGGGGCTTCCCTGGAAGCTCATATGGTAAAGAATCTGCTTGTAATACAGGAGTCCTGGGTTCAGTCCCTGCATTGGGAAAATCCCCTGAAGAAGGAAAAGGCAACCTACTTCAGTATTCTCACCTGGAGAATCCCATTGACAGAGAAACCTGGAGGGCTACAATCCATAAAGAGTGAGACACTACTGAAGCAGGTTAGCACCAGCACTAGCAAGAAAGATATGATACGATGGGACAAGTTAGAGAAACATATATACACACACAGTGGTCAAAAGAAATTCTTTCTGACTTTACTCTGTGACAGGCTCTAGATCCATCCACGTCTCTACAAATGACCCAATTCTCTTCCATTTTGGGGGCTAATATTCCATTGTGTGTGTGTATATGTATGTATATACCACATTTTCAGTATCCATTCATCATTTGATGTACATTTATATTGTGTATGTGGAAGCTAGAAAAATGGTACATGTCAGCAGGACAAGAATGGAGATGCAACGTATAATGGATGTTTGGACATGGTGTGGGGGAAGGGGGCTCGGATGAATTGGAAGATTAAGATTGACATATATACACTACTATGTAAAATAACTTTCCTTCCAAGGAGTAAACATCTTTTAATTTCATGGCTGCAATCACCAACTGCAGTGATTTTGGAGCCCAGAAAAATAAAGTCTGACAGTGTTTCCACTGTTTCCCCATCTGTTTGTCATGACATGATGGGACCAGATGCCATGATCTTAGTTTTTTGAATATTGAACTTTAAGCCAACTTTGTAACTCTTCTCTTTCACTTTCATCAGGAAGCTCTTTAGTTCTTCTTCACTTTCTGCCATAAGGGTGGTGACATCTGCATATCTGAGGTTATTGATATTTCTCCCGGCAATCTTGATTCTAGCTTGTGCTTCTTCCAGCCCAGAATTTCTCATGATGTACTCTGCATATAAGTTAAATAAGCAGGGTGACAATATACAGCCTTGGTGTACTCCTTTTCCTATTTGATACCAGTCTGTTGTTCCATGTCCCGTTCTAACTGTTGCTTCCTGACCTGCATACAGGTTTCTCAAAAGGCAGGTCAGGTGGTCTGGTATTCCCATCTCTTTCAGAATTTTCCACAATTTACTGTGATCCACACAGTCAAAGGCTTTGGCATAATCAATAAAGCAGAAATAGGTGTTTTTCTGGAACTTTTGCTTTTTTGATGATCCAGGGGATGTTGGCAATTTAATCTCTGGTGTCTATGACTTTTCTAAAACCATCTTAAACATCTAGAAGTTCACAGTTCCCATATTGCTGAAGCCTGGCTTGGAGAATTTTAAGCATTATTTTACCAGCGTGTGAGATGAGTGCAATTGTGTGATAGTTTGAGCATTCTTTGGCATTGCCTTTCTTTGGGATTAGAATGAAAACTGACCTTTCCCAGTCCTGTGGCCACTGCTGAGTTTTCCAAACTTTCTGGCATATTGAGTGCAGCACTTTCACAGCATCATCTTTCAGGATTTGAATTTGCTCAATTGGTATTTCATCACCTCCACTAGCTTTGTTGGTAGTGATACTTCCTAAGGTCCACTTGACTTCACATTCCAGGTTGTCTGTCTCTAGGTGAGTGATCACACCATCAAGATTATCTGGGTTGTACAGATCTTTTTTTTTTTTTTTTAATGCTTATTTATTTCTTTTTTGCTTTTTTATTTTTTGAATTATATATATATATATATTTTTTAAATTTTTATTTTTACTTTATTTTACTTTACAATACTGTATTGGTTTTGCCATACATTGACATGAATCCACCACGGGTGTACATGCGATCCCAAACATGAACCCCCCTCCCTCCCACCTCCCTTCCCACAACATCCCTCTGGGTCATCCCCATGCACCAGCCCCAAGCATGCTGTATCCTGCATCGGACATAGACTGGTGATTTGATTCTTACATGATAGTATACATGTTAGAATGTCATTCTCCCAAATCATCCCACCCTCTCCCTCTCCCTCTGAGTCCAAAAGTCCGCTATACACATCTGTGTCTTTTCTGCTGTCTTGCATACAGGGTCGCCATTGCCATTTTTCTTAATTCCATATATATGTGTTAGTATACTGTATTGATGTTTTTCTTTCTGGCTTACTTCACTCTGTATAATCGGCTCCAGTTTCATCCATCTCAACAGAACTGATTCAAATGTATTCTTTTTTAATGGCTGAGTAATACTCCATTGTGTATATGTACCACAGCTTTCTTATCCATTCATCTGCTGATGGACATCTAGGTTGTTTCCATGCCCTTGCTATTATAAACAGTGCTGCGATGAACATTGGGGTACATGTGTCTCTTTCAATTCTGGTTTCCTTAGTGTGTATGCCCAGCAGTGGGATTGCTGGGTCATATGGCAGTTCTATTTGCAATTTTTAAAGGAATCTCCACACTGTTTTCCATAGTGGTTGCACTAGTTTGCATTCCCACCAACAGTGTAAGAGGGTTCCCTTTTCTCCACACCCTCTCCAGCATTTATTGCTTGCAGATTTTTGGATCGCAGCCATTCTGATTGGTGTGAAGTGGTACCTCATTGTGGTTTTGATTTGCATTTCTCTAATAATGAGTGATGTTGAGCAACAAGTGGTGCTGGGAAAACTGGTCAACCACTTGTAAAAGAATGAAACTAGATCACTTTCTAACACCACACACGAAAATAAACTCAAAATGGATTAAAGATGTAAATGTAAGACCAGAAACTATAAAACTCCTAGAGGAGAACATAGGCAAAACACTCTCCGACATAAATCACAGCAGGATCCTCTATGATCCACCTCCCAGAATTCTGGAAATAAAAGCAAAAATAAACAAGTGGGATCTAATAAAAATTAAAAGCTTCTGCACAACAAAGGAAAATATAAGCAAGGTGAAAAGGCAGCCTTCTGAATGGGAGAAAATAATAGCAAATGAAACAACTGACAAACAACTAATCTCAAAAATATACAAGCAACTTATGTAATTCAATTCCAGAAAAATAAACAACCCAATCAAAAAAATGGGCCCAAGAACTAAATAGACATTTCTCCAAAGAAGACATACGGATGGCTAACAAACACATGTACAGATCTTTTTTGTACAGTTCTTCTGTGTATTCTTGCCACCTCTTCTTAAACTCTTCTGCTTCTGTTAGGTCCCTACAATTTCTGTCCTTTATTGTGCCCATCTTTGCATGAAATGTTCCTTGGTATCTCTAGTTTTCTTGAAGAGATCTCTAGTCTTTCCCATTCTGTTGCTTTCCTCTATGACTAACCTAGACAGCATATTAAAAAGCAATGACATTACTTTGCCAACAAAGATCCATCTAGTCAAGGCTATGGTTTTTCCAGTGGTCATGCATGTATGTGAGAGTTTGACTATAAAGACAGATGAGCACCGAAGAATTGATGCTTTTGAACTGTGGTGTTGGAGAAGACTCTTGAGAGTCCCTTGGACTTAAAGGAGATCGAACCAGTCCATCCTAAAGGAGATCAGTCCTGGGTGTTCATTGGACCGACTGATGCTGAAGCTGAAACTCCAATACTTTGACCACCTGATGCAAAGAGCTCACTCATTTGAAAAGACTCTGATGCTGGGAAAGATTGAGAGCAGGAGAAGGGGATGGCAGAGGATGAGATGGTTGGATGGCATCCCCGACTCGATGGACATGGGTTTGGGTGGACTCTGGGAGTTGGTGACAGACAGGGAGGCCTGGCATGCTGGGGTTCATGGGCTCGCAAAGAGTCGTATATAACTGAGTGACTGATCTGAACTTATATGTAAAAATAGCTTGTGGGAACCTGCCATATAGAACAGGGAACTCAGCTCAGTGCTTCTGGTGACTGAGATGGGTGGCATGGAGGGGAAAGGGAGGCCCATGAAGGAGGAGATATATGCACATATACATATAGCTGATTCACTTCATTATGCAGTAGAAACCGACACAGCATTGTAAAGTAACTATATCCCTATTAAAATAAAAATAATCTCTCTAAATCAGATAGAATAAGAACTGTCCTGACTTCTTTTTTCTCCTCATCGTATTTTGTGGAATCATCATGTCCCACAGTGGAAGGATTATTCTTTCTCAGTGTAAAAGCAGTCACATTTTCTGGTGGTTGTTATATGACCGAAACTTTAACAAATCCCATTAAATTAGGGAAGAGAGAAGAGTCTAAATGCAAAATGTTTCCATTCAGTCAGGAAAGCCTTTTGGTTACTTTATGCATGCAGCAGTTAAGATATGAAAAAGTTGGTTTATTGCTTCCTAAAAAAAAATGCTAAACGGAGAAACAGAATTCATTCTTTAGAAAAGGAGAAACTGCTAGTAGATGAGAATTTAGCCACAAAGTCACCTTTACACCATGAATTGCTTTTGCAATATTAAAATAAAATTGAGAAAACCACTTTGTAAGAAAAAGTAAAAATTGGGGGTAAGAAGGAAAAACAGAAATTGAAAAATGTTATTATAATAAAGTGACTCTTCTCAAAATCCTGCTTCCATTATTAACTTTTCAAAAATTTTTGTTTAAATATTTTTACTTGAAGGACAATTACAACATTGTGTTGGTTTTCCAAAGACTTACGCATATACGCCTACTTCCTTGTGAGCCTCCCTCTCACCTCCCACCCCATACCACCCCTCTACTTCCTCTTCATGGTGTTCCCCAGGTGGTCCTAGTGGTAAAAAATCCACGTGCCAATGCAGGAGATTCGACAGTTGCAGGTTCAATCCCTCCATTGGGAAGATCACCTGGAGGAGATGGCAACCCACTCCAGTATTCTTCCTTTTCATGAATGTCTAGTAATAGTTAAATCACAATTAAATAATTTACCTACATTGGTTATGTCTGGGCAGATATTATCAATAAATATTTTTGCAAACCATAAAGAAATAAGAAAGTACTTTTGAAAATGTTTCTAATAGGCTAATTAGAGAAATCATGTCTGCTTATTTCTCTTTAGCACAAAGTTAAAATATAACTATTAAATCCATTTCTGAACTGGAGCTTGAATGTTTGGATCAGAAAACAGCTATTCTAACTGCTCCTGCTATCTAATTCTGACCCACTGGATGAAATCCAAAGCTCCGCGAGACTTATCATCTCTTTAAGAAAATAAAACTTTCTTAAGTCGCTTAATTCCAGGAAACAGTTTAGTAATTGCTATGCCCACTTTAGGGTAATATCATAATTCTGAACTTCAGGTTTGGAATTTTTCCTCTTAAACCCAGAAAAGGCTGCTCAAATAGACTGTTGAAAATGAATGTTATGGTTCATCTTTAACTTTAACCCCACCACAGCACACCTTTTCTAGCTCCAGCGTCTGACTTCTTTAGTTGGAGAATGAGAGAGTAAAGAGTAAGAATACAGGAAAGAAACAATTTGAGAGTTTAGAGATACTGAAGTTAAAAAAAAAAAAAAAAGAAAAGTGCAAGATATCAGTCAAAAGTGGGCCTATGAGTTCTACACCCAGTGGGGAAGCCAGTGTGTTTGGAGCAGAGTCATTTTGAGTGAAATGATATAGACAGGTAACAGGGATCAAATTGCAAGCAAGATGCATAAGGAAAAAGAGTGATGGACCACATCCCCTAGAGATTCTGAGATTTAATTAGGGATAGGGCTTCACATTTGAAAATGTTTTAAACCTCCAGTTAGCTTACTATACAGCCAAATGTGAGTACCACTGCTAAAGGATTCTTCCAGCTACTGTAACTCTGAGAAAACTAAAGATTACTCAAGTGATTTCATCTCAGTTGTGTTTTTAAAGTTTCCTTTCTACTACTGTTCTGATGAAAAGCAATATGGGACTCAAGGGCTTCCCTGGTGGCTTAGTGGTAAAGAATCTGCCTACAATGCAGGAGACCGAGATTTGACCCCTGGGTCGGGAAGATGTCCTGGAAAAGGGAATGGCAACCCACTCCAGTATTCTTGCTTGGAGAATTCCATGAGAGAGGAGCTACCTGCCAGGCTACAGTCCATGGGGTTGCGAAGAGCTGGATACGACTGAATGAGTAAGACTTCACTCTAGTATGGACTCAGGGATAGGACAGGGAGACCAGTTAAATGGCTATGGCAAAATTCTACATGAGGATGAAGGTTGTAACAAGATGATATGGAGAAGTGGGGAGAAGTTGTTGAATATGTTCTAACTGTAGACCTGACAGGATATGCTGGCAAATTAAGTATAAGATATGACTTTAAATTCTGTGGCCTGTACAACCAGAAGAATGAGGTTGTTCTTCGCTAAGATGTATATAAACTAAAAAAAAAAAAAAAAGGCATACAGAAAGTGATTTTAATATTTTTAAGTCAGACAGGGATGGAAAGGTATTTAGGTTTGGGGCAGTACCCTTAAAAGCAGTCAGAAATGCAGCTGTACCTAAATTCTTCAGTGGTGGAGGTGGAGGCCAAGGCAGCCATTTCACTGGGAACACTCTTGAATTTTGCTGGAGAAGCCAGAAAGTTTGAGGAGTAGCAGCTTAAGTAGAACTCTCTCTGAACTATTGCTGAAGAAACTGCAGAGGCCATAGTAGCTGTAGCTAACTCAAGCCCATGGAGACTGTCTCTTAAAAAACTCTCACACATAGGCATAGTACTTGAGAGAGAGGGAATAGAACTCTGGATCACTTTGTAGAAGTTGTTACTTTCTGAACAGAGCTATCAATAGATTCTGCTCCAGGCAGAATTTTTCTATCTACAGTGCTTGGATTTAGCCTTAAGAATGAGCTGAAATTTTCTGTACACTCCCCCATTCAGTCTTTAAAAAGTCTCTTTCTCCCTTGTCTCCTTAAAGACTGATTCAGTTTTTCCAGATTTTTGAGATGAGCATAAAACCTTTCATCAGTAGTTACCCTTAATAGAAGTACAGGGCATACAAGGTCCATTTGTATTGAAAATTTTGCATCTGCTATCCATGAGGACCCTTTCACAATTCTGTGGTAAAGAATAATAGAAGACTCACTTTCATTCACCTTCTTGCAGGGGAAATGTGGTAGTGTCATGGTGAATTTGGAAACTTGCAGGAGTTGACACACATTGACTTGGGAGCTCTGCCAAAATGAAAATTGCAAAAGATTTAATTTAATATATTGTTACATGAACATAGTTCTTTTATTTTACTTATGTCACTTGACCTTCATAATGGCTTATGAGTCAAGTATGACAGATATTTATTATTCTCATTTAATAGAGATGAAAATTGGAGTCAGAAGTTCAATGACTTGCTTCAGGTAATATACCAGAAAATGAAGAAATTGTATTTGAATTCAGATATTTTATTTCAGAAAATATTCTTCAATAACACAGGGATGCTCTGTTTCCTACTTTTTTCCCTCAAAAGTAAATCACATAACCATTCCTTTCAAAAGAATAATAATCTTGTGTTCTTAGTACCATTAAATATTTTCTTTACTGCAGTGCTGTTCAAACATATACATGCATCCATAGGTGATGTAAAATTATAAAGCTTATGTCTCTCAGGTGTTTATAAAACAATAAAAGTATAAAATAGAACTCAAACTTAATGGTATTTTGCATCTTGCAATGAGAGAGCTACTTTAATTTTCTGCAATAAACATTAATAAAACCTGTATAAAAGATTAAGATACTTTAAAAACAGTAATAACATGTCATAAACTAGAAGTCTCCATTCAAACACACTAGTTAAAATTCACACATGACATTTAGTCACAGGATACCATCCAGAATGAGGTATATAGAATCAGTCAGTCTTACTTGAGAAGTCAAACAGTAAATTTTGCAGCAAAAGGAAGAATGAGAAAATTAAAACTGAGATCCCATGAAACAGGGGTTCATAGAAGGAAAGCTCCATAAACCCTCTTCAAATTAATAATATGATCCCACAATGTGTATCTTCAAAGGAGAGTCTAAGGTCCCAGCTAATGACAACAGCTGGGAAGATTAAGGAACAGAAAAGTTTCTGCTGTTGCCACCTCCCTTTAGGAAAAATTTTGACAAATATTTGAGTTGACTCAAAATGAATTGTCCACTAGAGTAAAACACATTATTCAAAGGAAGATAAGCATCAGTCTTCAGTGTATTATGTATATCTAGTACTTGAGCAACAGTTTCTAGGCATATAAAATATATGGAAATGTGACCCATTGGCAAGAATAAAAACATTGAAAGCAACCTCAGGATGACCAAGTGGTTGGATTTAGGAGACAAATTTCAGGCAATTATTTTTAATATATTCAAGAACTCAAAATGTTTCTTACATTCAGAATTTTGTGAGGGAAAATATTCATACCAGCTGAATATAATTTTAGTCTAGAAACACAAAACAGAAGCTATCATTTCAGGAGTAAAAAAATGGAAGATCAAGAGATTCTATAAACATTAAAACATTTATTTAAAACCAAAAGTTTAGACTGATAAACTGAACAATTCAGAGGAAAGACAAACCTCTCATATAACAAAGCCAAACATTGTACTATCTTAAACATATTAATGAGACAGCAGCCTTCATTAAAAACCTTCCTGTGCAGATACTTCCAGTCCTATGTGGCTTCACTGACAAATTTTACCTCTATAACAACATTGTTATGCTTTTGTAAAGACAATCAACTCTGAAGAAATAGTTGCTAGCACACACAAAGAAGATTAATAAAAAAGCCATACAGACTACAGGGGGATAAATAAAACTATCACTATTTAGATAACATGATTTATGAGAAAAATTCTTAAGAAATCTACAAAAGAACTAGCAAGTTTAATAAGTTTGCATCAGAGCTTCCCAGGTGGGACTAGTGGTAAAGAACTCACTTGCCAATGAAGGAGATATAAGACATGTGAGTTCAATCCCTGGGTCAGGAAGATTCCCCTGGGGGAGGGCATGGCAACTCACACCAGTATTCTTGCCTGGAGAATCCCATGGACAGAGGAGCCTGATGGGCTATAGTCCATAGGGCCAAAAAGAGTCAAACATGACTGAAACAACTTAGGGCACAGCAGGAATAGACTTATTAATAGATGTAAGACTCTTCAATGAAAAACAGAAAATGTTGCTGGGAAAAATTAAAGAAGAAAATAGAATGTCATACATTGCTTATGGGTTAGATGTTAAATTTTAATTATTTCAAAATTGCTGTATAGGTTAAAGTTACTTCTCCCCCTTTTCTACAGACTTTTAAATAAAAACTGACATTGTTTTGACAATTCTAAATTTGTCAAAACTTACATGGCACTCTACTTCATTTGGATATCTTATTAACCTCTTTCCAGTTCACTAATTCTTCTGTTGAATCTGAGACATAACTCAACTCTAAAATTCTTAATTTCAATTAATTTATTTTCAGTTTTAGCATTTCCAAGTGCCTCATTTTGTTGTATCATGAAAAACAATATTTCCTCTTTATTTCCTTTATTACAAGCTTTCTCAATTTCAGGACTAAAAGTATTTGGGAATGACTTACTCTTTGTTGTGGGAGAGTTTTCCCTTGCAATATAACATATTTAACAGAATTTGTAACCTCTGCTCAATGGATAACATAGAGGTCTCCTCTTAATTATAGTAATATAAATTTCCAGAAATTACCAAATATTCCCAAAGGGGAAAACCATCCCACTTTGAGAACCACTGCTTTATTACATTTAATGTATCAACTGCAATTTTAATTTGTCTTTTACAATTGAAGTTTTTGAAGTTTTGTATATGTGTGCATTTATTCTAGTAGTTGGATCACTTGTTTTTTAAAGTTTTTTCCTTGGTTTTTGGCTATAAATATTTGCCTTGAATTCAGTTTACTCAGATTATTTATTAAATGAAATGTGTGTGTGTGCATGCTCAGTCGCTTCCATCATGTCTGCCTCTGTGCAACTCCATGAACTGTAGCCCGCCAGCCTCCTCTGTCCTTGGAATTCTCCAGGCAAGAATACTACAGTGGGTTACCATGCCCTCCTCCAGGGGATCTTTCACACCCAGGTATCAAACTCACATCTCCTGAATTGCAGGTGGATTCCTTACCCACTGAGCCACCTGAGAAGCCCTAAACAAACATACTATTGTTTATTTTATTTAAAAAATATATAAATTTGGATAAATGTTAATGTTCTTCCTAGAGGCTTCAGTCTTCTCTTTCTTCATAGTAACTTCTAGCCCCAACTGTTTCTTGAAATCCCTTTATAGTTTTAAATATTTTAAAAAAAGCATTTTCTCTTTATTCTCAGCAAGAATGGTATTCTGCTGCATACTATTTCATTTCATAGAGAATCAGCCTAGACTGTTGTGACTGGTTTGTATTTAATTTTAGATAAATCTCTAAGATATGTAACTCCTTGCCCATGAATAAACTCTTCAGCTATATCCAATATTGTATTTATAGCACCTATTCTTTTCACAAAACCCGTTCACTGAATGTTATTTCCAAATCTACTTTTTCCCTTAGATGATTTTATTTCTGCTTCTCAAATATTTAATGTACCTTTATCTCAATTAGAATTATATTTTAACAAGAAGTGTTTAGCTTGTTTATAATTCAGTGCTCATGGGTTACTACATTAAAACTTAGTATCTTTTGTTGGGATTTTCCTTTGGGATTGTTACCTATTTTCTCTCCCCTCCACCCACACACAACAGAATGAATTTCACTCTGTCACAGGTGGTAGAGGAATGGGAATCACTGGGCAGAAGAAAATTTATAAGCCAGTCACAGCAAGTGGTAAAAAAAAAAAAAAAAAAGGCAGAAAAAGACATTCACCCTTAACCCCACAGGCCACAGAGGGTGTGGATAATCTAATTTCAGGGTTTGGATAATCTTCTTGATAGCAGTTTTGTTAAACCTTCCAGTAGAGAGAACTAAGCGCCTGTGGGTATCCTTTTTAAATCAGGAATGTTTTAGGGCATAGACTTTCAGTGATATCTTTATAGTTACTGTGTTCATTGTCTTTCCCAACCCTTACCTAAGCAAATCTTATTGACTCTCATTTCTCTGGGTTTACCTCCGAAACTAGAGGGTATGAAGTAGAATTCTTCAAACCAGAAGTTAGGCATATATTCCTGAAATAATTCAATATTATTGATGATAAGTTACAATGTCTGTCAGAGGATATTTTTTTAATGTGATAGAATGATACTTCAAATGCACATTATATTGAAAAATCTGTTTTTATTCACCTTCAATAGTTTTGACTTTATCTTGGTGTTAATATTTTTGGTAACTTTGAGGAGATAGTTTTTGTAATTTTCCATGCTAAGATAGAAAATAGCTAGTGAGATATTTGTTGCTCTCTTTAGACTTTTAGAACATTTCAAGTTATCAAAGGTTGCAGAGACCTATTAGAACTTCAGTGGTCACTGTCTTGCTGGACCTCATAAATTTAAAAAATCATTTTGCTTAAAGATTTTATTGCTAACTGCTTGTTTCTTTTCAAGCATTAAAGTTAGCCAGTTACTATGCCAGCTTTGTTGTTGTTGTTAAAGGTCATTAATCACCAATATTTCATAGTTAATTAATAAAGAACTGTGTTTATCTAGGCATCTTTAGTAATGAGAATTCTGTGATTACTTTGTATATTGCCTTCAAGTTCACGTATATATTCCCTCAATTAATATTTGAGTATTTACTACATATTTGTGACTTGGATAAATAAAATAGATCAAGCTCTGAATTAGTTTTATATTATTTTGAATTACTAATGAAGTAATACAGTGATAAGTGAAATATAGATTAAAATCAAGGAGAAGATGAAACCTTTCTGGGCATCATGGGTGGTGGGATTTGTTTTCCCACTTGTTGATATAATTTAATAGTATATCAGCAGACATCCATGGGAAAACAAATGAAAGAAGGAATATGTATTAATAGGAAATAAAATTGATATATACACAAATACTTTCGCTTTATACCTTACTAAAACATAATGGAATAAAAAACTTTCACACTTTTAATTATTTGAGTAATTCCTTTTTAGGAAAAGCACAATTAATTTGTTAAAAATGTGAACATACGGTATACAGCATGGTATTTTGATATATAGATGTCATGAGATAATCACTGCCGTTAATCTAGTGAATGTATTCATCTCTTCACATTGTTTATATGTGTAGTGAAAGCACCTGAAATCTAACCTCTCAGAAAATTTCCCGGTTTACAGTAGAGTATTATTAGTTATAGTCAGCATGTTGTACATTAGATCTTTAAATTTATTCATCTGTCTGACATAACTGCAATTCTGTACCCTATGACCCACCTCTGTCTATCTTCCCTAACTCCCTCTTTATGTCCTTGACTTTTGTTAGGGCACATCTATAAGTGAGATTATGCAACATTTTTCTTTATTTATCTTATTTCATTTATGAACTCTAGGTTTATTCATGTAGTCACAAATGGCAGGATCTTTTGAAGCTGAATAATAATAAATTGAAATAGACTTAAAAGTATAATCAACGAAGATTTTATGTAGTGTATGAAAGTTGATACTTAATTTGAGATGAAGGATATAAAAGAATTTTGGGGCTATTAAATTACACTAGAGTTAGTTGAGCTGCATGTTTTTCACATTGATATTACACAGCATACCTTTATCATGAGATGACACAGCTTCACAATTCATTTCCTATTTATAGATAAGTGTATTGGCTTAAAATAATCCTAGTTTGCATGAAAATATCTGCCATTTAAAAAGTAAGAGAGGTAGAAATAACCTTCTGATTTTCTTAAAATATTTCTTAACCAAACATTTTGTAAATATTTACTTTCACAAAAAAGTCATTTCACTAGTTCATTAAATATATTTGAATAGAATCATAGACGCAGATAAACACACACACACACAACATATGACACATTTAAGAGGCTGTCAATCCAAACTGGTTATCTTTAATAATTCATGTTACCATCAAATTTGTCTTTATGGGCCTGGCTTCCCTGATGGCTCAGACGGTAAAGCGTCTGCCTACAATGAGGGAGACCTGGATTCGATTCCTGGATTGGGAAGATCCCCTGGAGAAGGAAATGGCAATCCACTCCAGCACTCTTGCCTGGAAAATCCCATGGATGGAGGAGCCTAATAGGCTACAGTCCATGGGGTCACAAAGAGTCGGACACGACTGAGTGACTTCACTTCACCATCAAACTTATTTGACATGATAAATAATTTGTCTTCTCTGAAAATGTCTAATATTAAGGCTTGCTGACATAACGTGGATATGAAATTATTTTGACTAGACTTTGTTATTGCTTTTGTTCAGTCACTCAGTTATGACAGTTCTTTGCGACCTCATGGACTGCAGCACACAAAGCTTTCCTGTCCTTCACTCTCTCGAGAAGTTTGCTCAAACTCATGCCCCTTGAGTCAATGATGCCATCCACCCAGCTCATCCTCTGCCATGCCCTTCTCCTCCTGCTCTTGATTAAACTTAACCTGCTTCTTTAACTTTCAAAATATTATTAATAAAGTATATTTTTAGACTCAAACTTTAAAGAGCATTGTTTATTTACAAAATTTCTTCTCAATTATGGTACATTACAGATATTTAAGGATCAGAGTCTGGAATGTGGCCAGACAATGTATGATGGCAGACTGATATTTTGTGAGTTTAGGGAAAATATATTGTAACTGAATTTTTATATAAGAATACTGAAGAATTTGTTGTGGCTGTTGAAGAAATTGTTGGTGACTTAATCAAGTGTATTTAGCTAATTGCTGCCAAAGGCTGGTGATCCTTTTGATGATGATTGAATAACTTCTATAAAGTTCCCTGAGAAGAAAAAATAGGTAGTATTCAATGTTACAAATCTGGGGAAAAATAAAATAGAAACAAGCATAAACTATTGCATCAGAAAATGTTACCATCCTTCAGTATCCTCCCATTTTTATTTTAGTAGGACAACAACTTTTGACCTAGAATTCTGTTTCTGTGTGGGTTTTTGAGGTATAATTTATAATGTTATTTTCAAGTATGCAGCAAGTTGATTCAGTTATATGTCATATATATGTATATATTTGTCAGATTATTTTCCCATTTAAATTATTACAAAATATCGACTAGAATTTCCTGTGCTATACAGTAGATCTTTGTTTTTTATCTATTTCATATATAGTAGTGTGCATATGTTATATCAAACTCTTGATTTATCTCTTTTCTTGCCCCCTGCTATCCCCTTTGCTCACCAAACATAGGTTGATTTTTAATATGGTGAATCTATTTCTGGATTGTAAATTCATTTGTAGCAATTTTGTTTTAAATTGCACATGTAAGTAATATCACACAATTTTTGTCTTTCTCTGTCTGACTTACTTCACTTAAAAAGAGACTCTCTAGGTTCATTCATGTTGCTGCACATAGCATTGTTTCATTATTTTTTATGGCTGAGTAATGTTTCATTGGGTGAATATGTCTGTGTGACTCTTTCTGTGGGGCTGTGTGTACCTGCCTCATTTTGGCCTCCTCTAATATCAAATGTAATCCACCAGGTCATTATTTGCTGAATGTTTATCTGATTTGTCTTTTTACCAAAAGACTTGACATTTAATGTGCTTCTTCCTCTACCTCTTCATCCTTGAACCACAACAGCTATACAGGGTTTATAAACATGGATATCCTTTACATATTTTGCTCACCTATGAAACACTACTTATTCTGTAGATTGTATTTTATTTCTGAAAGTTTCATGTGTGACCAAAGATTTTCAAGGACTTAAGAAAAAGTGACTGTCTATTAACATAATTCTGGATATTTATTATTATTAAAATAGGTAAGAATTCTCATCTTTCTAAATCCTCATGGAAAGAAAATTATCTTGTATGCATCTGTGGGATTTTTTGGTAGTATTTAACTTTCTGTGATATTTTTATATGCTACAAGTATTAATTATAACTGTTTTTGATAAAGGATAATAATCTCACTGCCAGGTTCTGTATATTAAATCTTCGACTCAATGACAAATGCCACTTTTATACTGTGCAGAACTGATAAATCACCACCATTCTATTTCTTTACTGTCCCCTTTACTGACTTATTCATTTGTATATTTCTCTTTGTGTGTTTGTGCCGCAGTGTTTGCAGTTGCTTTAAAACCGAAAAAAAGATAACTAGATAAGACAAAGGAGAGTAGTATTTGATTCTCTTTTAGCAAATTGTCTTGGTATTAAAGGTGTATTGCATTACTTGGATGCAGTCTCAAAAATGACAAAATGAAATATTTTCGTTTCCAAGGCAAACCGTTCAATATCACAGTAATCCAAGTCTATACTCTGACCAGTAACGCTGAAAAAGCTGAAGTTGAAGACCTACAAGTCCTTCTAGAACTAACATGCAAAAAAAGATATCCTCTTCATTATAGAGGACTGGAATGCAAAATTAGGAAGTCAAGAGATACCTGGAGTAACAGGCAAATTTGGCCTTGGAGTACAGAATGAAGCAGGTCAGAGACATACAGAGTTTTGCAAAGAGGAAACACAGGTCATAGCAAACACAATCTTCCAAAAACACAAGAGAAGACTTTATACATGGATGTCACTAGATGGTCAACACTGAAATCATGTTGACAATATTCTTTTCAGCCAAGGATTGAGAAGCTTTATAGAGTCAGCAAAAACAGGACTGGAAGCTGACTATGGCACAGATCATGTACTCGTAATTGCCAAATTCAGACTTAAATTGAAGAAAGTAGGAAAAATGACTAGATCATTCATGTGATCTAGTTCATGATGTAGTTCATGTGAATTGTTCGTGATTCATCTAATCCCTAAATAAAACCCCTTAGGATTATACAGTGGACATGACAAATAGATTCAAGGGATTAGATCTGATATATAGGGTGCCTGAAGAAAACTGAACAGAGGTTTGTGACATTGTATGGGAGGCAGGGATCAAGACCATCCCCAAGGAAAAGAAATGCAAAAAAGGCAAAATGGTTGCCTGAGGAAGTCTTGAAAATAGCTGAAAAAAGAAGAGAAGTGAAAGGCAAAGGAGAAAAGGAAAGATATACACATTTGAATGCAGAGTTCTAAAGAATAGCAAGAGATAAGAAAGCCATCCTCAACGATCAATGCAAAGAAAAAGAGGAAAACAATAGAATAGGAAACATTAGAGATCTCTTCAAGAAAATTAGAGATACCAAGGAACATTTCATGCAAATATGGGCTCAATAAAGGACAGAAATGGCATGGACCTAACAGAAGCAGAAGATATTAAGAAGAGGTGACAAGAATACACAGAAGAACTATACAAAAAAAAAAAAATCTTCAGGACCCAGATAATCACGATGGTGTGATCACTCACCCAGAACCAGACATCCTGGAATGTGAAGTCAAATGGGCCTTAGGAAGTATCACTATGAACAAAGCTAGTGGAGATGATGGAATTCCAGTGGAGCCATTTCAAATCCTAAAAGATGATGAACTATCAATTGCTGCATTCAATATGCCAGCAAATCTGGAAAACTCAGCAGTAGCCACAGGACTGGAAAGGTCAGTTTTCATTCCAATTCCAAAGAAAGGAAATGCCAAAGAATGCTCAAACTACCGCACAATTGCACTTGTCTCACACGTTAGCAAAGTAATGCTCAAAATTCTCCAAGGCAGGCTTCAACAGTATGTGAACAGTGAACTACCAGATGTTCAGCCTGGATTTAGAAAAGCCAGCAGAAAGAGAGAACAAATTACCAACATCCGCTGGATTATTAAAAAGGCAAGACAGTTCCAGAAAAAAAAAATCTACTTTTGTTTTATTGACTATGCCAAAGCCTTTGACTGTGTGGATCACAGCAAACTCTGGAAAATTCTAAGAGAGATGGGAATACCAGACCACCTGACCTGCCTCCTGAGAAATCTGCATGCAGGTAAAGAATCAACATGTATAACTGGACATGGAGCAAAAGACTGGTTCCAAATTGGGAAAGGAGTACATCAAGGCTGTATATTGTCACCCTGCTTATTTAACTTTTATGCAGAGTACATCATGAGAAATTCTGGGCTGCATGAATAACAAGCTGGAATCAAGATTACCGGGAGAAATAACAATAACCTCAGATATGCAGATGACATCACCCTTATGGCAGAAAGTGAAGAAGAACTAAACAGCTTCTTGATGAAAGTGAAAGAGGAGAGTGAAAAAGTTGGCTTAAAACTCAACATTCAGAAAATGAAGATCATGGCATCTGGTCCCATCACTTCATGGCAATTAGATGGGGAAACAATGGAAACAGTGAGAGACTATTTTTAGGGGGGTTTCAAAATCACTTCAGATGGTGACTGCAGCCATGAAATTAAAAGATGCTTGCTCCTTGGAAGCAAAGCTATGACCAATCTATACAGTGTATTAAAAAGCAGAGACATTACTTTGCCAGCAAAGGTTCGTCTAGTCAAAACTATGGTTTTTCGGGTAGTCATGTATGGATATGAGAGCTGTACTATAAAGAAAGCTGAGCACTGAAGAATTGATGCTTTTGAACTATGGTGTTGGAGAAGACTCTTGAGAGTGTCTTAGACAGCAAGGAGCTCCAGTCAATCCTAAAGGAAATCAGTCTTGAATATTCATTGGAAGGACTGATACTGAGGCTGAAACTCCAATACTTTGGCCACCTGATGCGAAGAATCAGCTCGTTGGAAAATACACTGATGCTGGGAAAGAGTGAAGGCAGGAGGAGAAGGGGACGACAGAGGATGAGGTGGCTGGATGGCATCACCAACACGATGGACATGAGTTTGAGTAGGCTTCAGGAGTTGGTTATGGACAGGGAGGCCTGGTGTGCTACAGTCCATGGGGCCGCAAAGAGTTGGACACGAGTGAGCAACTGAACTGAACAGGGGACTCAGTCTTCAGAATATATTGTATAATTGTGAAGTCAAAATAATTGGAATTAAACTGGAATAACAGATCAACTTATAGATATTATACAACCTATCTTGCTGACCTACCCCCTTCTGAGTGTTACTTTAAACACTAAAATAAACTTTATGGTTTTATTTTCCATATGAGTCCTGATTTTTAAAGTTTTATTTTTGGTAGAGTTTATTTTTAGCATGTATGTCAGTCTTTTCAATTGTTATATCACTAGTGAGCACATATCCATAATTTTTCTAAGTTGATTGTACATCCTTATGTGTTTAAAAATTTATCTTTTTCCTCTCAGATGTGATTATCATCAGAGTAAATGAAATATATATTTAAAATTATCTGGCTTTCACTCTATTATCTGAGGATCTATATTGTGCCTTATTTTATCAGTTTTTTTCTAGGAAATGTTTGATAGAATGGATTCTTGAATTAATGGATGTCCCTGAAGTTTTCACATCATCCAACACGTATACTAATGAGACATGTTAGTTTAATAACTTTAAAAGGATAAAAGGTTTACATTATAAGTTGAAATACTATTTCAAAATGTTTTATATCTATTAAAAATAGCATATGGCATTTTCTTGTTAGGATAAATCATATTATTGGCCTTTATGTAAAATATCCTATGGATTATCATGAAATTATCATTAATACTTAAAGTTTTACAAAATAGAATCCTTAAACTACCTAAAATTTTCTATAGTATGAGATTTTTTTTCCCCCTAAGGCTGGGACATTCTCATAATTTATAGTGTTTCATATTAAAATTATAGTTTTCTAATAAATTATTTTTTATTTCCTTAAAATTTATTTTAAGTGAGAAATAGATTTAAGGGCCTAGATCTGATAGATAGAGTGCCTGATGATCTAGGGAATGAGGTTCATCACATTGTACAGGAGACAGGGATCAAGACCATCCCCATGGAAAAGAAAGGGAAAAAGGCAAAATGGCTGTCTGGGGAGGCCTTATAAATAGCTGTGAAAAGAAGAGAGGTGAAAAGCAAAGGAGAAAAGGAAAGATATAAGCATCTGAATGCAGAGTTCCAAAGAATAGCAAGAAGAGATAAGAAAGCCTTCTTCAGCGATCAATGCAAAGAAATAGAGAGAAACAACAGAATGGGAAAGACTAGAGATCTCTTCAAGAAAATTAGAGATATCAAGGGAACACTTCATGCAAAGATGGGCTCGATAAAGGACAGAAATGGTATGGACCTAACAGAAGCAGAAGATATTAAGAAGAGGTGGCAAGAATACGCAGAAGAACTGTACAAAAAGATCTTCATGACCCAGATAATCATGATGATGTGATCACTCATCTAGAGCCAGACATCTTGGAATGTGAAGTCAAGTGGGCCTTAGAAAGCATCACTACGAACAAAGCTAGTGGAAGTGATGGAATTCCAGTTGAGCTGTTTCAAATCCTGAAAGATGATGCTGTGAAAGTGCTACACTCAATATGCCAGCAAATTTTGAAAACTCAGCAGTGGCCACAGGACTGGAAAAGATGTTTTCATTCCAATCTCAAAGAAAGGCAATGCCAAAGAATGCTCAAACTAGCACACAATTGCACTCATCTCACATGCTAGTAAAGTAATGCTCAAAATTCTCCAAGCTAGGCTTTAGCAATACGTGAACCGTGAACTCCCTGAAGTTCAAGCTGGTTTTAGAAAAGGCAGAGGAACCAGAGATCAAATTGCCAACATCCGCTAGATCATGCAAAAAGCAAGAGAGTTCCAGAAAAACATGTATTTCTGCTTTACTGACTATGCCAAAGCCTTTCACTGTGTGGATCACAATAAACTGTGGAAAATTCTTCAAGAGATGGGAATACCAGACCACCTGAGCTGCCTCTTGAGAAATCTGTATGCAGGTCAGGAAGCAACAGTTAGAACTGGACATGGAACAACAGACTGGTTCCAAATAGGAAAAGGAGTGCGTGAAGGCTGTATATTGTCACCCAGCTTATTTAACTTACATGCAGAGTACATCATGAGAAAGCTGGACTGGAAGAAATACAAGATGAAATCAATATTTCTGGGAGAAATATCAATAACCTCAGATATGCAGATGACACCGCCCTTATGGCAGAAAGTGAAGAGGAGCTAAAAAGCCTCTTGATGAAAGTGAAAGGGGAGAGCGAAAAAGTTGGCTTAAAGCTCAACATTCAGAAAACGAAGATTATGGCATCTGGTCCCATCACTTCATGGGAAATAGATGGGGAAATTGTGGAAACAGTGGCTGACTTTATTTTTCTGTGCTCCAAAATCACTGCAGATGGTGACTGCAGCCATGAAATTAAAAGACGCTTATGCCTTGGAAGTATGCAAGACAGGAAAAAGACACAGATGTGTATAACGGACTTTTGGACTCAGAGGGAGAGGGAGAGGGTGGGATGATTTGGGAGAATGGCATTCTAACATGTATACTGTCATGTAAGAATTGAATCGCCAGTCTATGTCTGACGCAGGATACAGCATGCTTGGGGCTGGTGCATGGGGATGACCCAGAGAGATGTTATGGGGAGGAAGGTGGGAGGGGGGTTCATGTTTGGGAACACATGTAAGAATTAAAGATTTTAAAATTTTAAAAATAAAAAACTAAAAAAAAAAAAAAAGAAAAAGAAAAGTTATGATCAACCTAGATAGTATATTCAAAAGCAGAGGCATTACTTTGCCGACTAATGTCCATCTAGTCAAGGTTATGGTTTTTCCTGTGGTCATGTATGGATGTGAGATATGGACTGTGAAGAAGGCTTAGTGCTGAAGAATTGATGCATTTGAACTGTGGTGTTGGAGAAGGCTCTTGAGAGTCCCTTGGACTGCAAGGAGATCCAGCCAGTCCATTCTGAAGGAGATCAGCCCTGGGATTTCTTTGGAAGGAATGATGCTGAAGCTGAAGCTCCAGTACTTTGGCCACCTCATGTGAAGAGTTGACTCATTGGAAAGTACTCTGATGCTGGGAGGAATTGGGGGCAGGAGGAGAAGGGGACGACCCACGATGAGATGGCTGGATGGCATCACGGACTCGATGGAAGTGAGTCTGAGTGAAGTCCGGGTGATGGTGATGGGCAGGGAGGCCTGGCATGCTGCGATTCATGGGGTCGCAAACAGTCGGACATGACTGAGCGACTGAACTGAACTGAACTGAACTAAAATTTATTAAGGCTTGTCTTTTTCTTAGTCACTTACAACACCTATGTGTTTTATTATGACTGCTCTCTATTATCATTATGTGCCTTCTGTAATGCCTTTAATAATGCCTTCTGTCCTCAGTATTTTGCACTCCTGTAAATGCAATTGTGTCACAATTTGGAGGGGGACTGTAGAGAGGAGTCTGCGATCTGTCAGTCAGTTCAGTTGCTCAGTCATGTCCAACTCTTTGCAGCCCCATGGACTGCAGCATGCCAGGCCTCCCTGTCCATCACCAACTCCTGGAGCTTACTCAAAGTCATGGCCATCACGTTGGTGATGCCATCCAACATCTCATCCTCTGTTGTCCCCTTCTGCTCCTGCCTTCAATCTTTCCCAGCATCAAGGTCTTTTCCAATGAGTCAGTTCTTTGCATCAGGTGGCCAATTATAGGAGTTTTAGCTTCAACATCAGTCCTTCTAATGAACACTTAGGACTGATCTCCTTCAGAATGAACTGTTTGGATCTCCTTGCAGTCCAAGGGACTCTCAAGAGTCTTCTCCAACACCACAATTCAAAAGGATGAACTCTTTGGTACTCAGCTTTCTTTTTTTAATATAAATTTATTTATTTTAATTGGAGGCTAATTACTTTACAATATTGTATTGGTTTTGCCATACATCAACGTGAATCCATCATAGGTGTACATGTGTTCCCCATCCTGAACCCCCCTCCCACCTCCCTACCTATACCATCCTTTTGGGTCATCCCAGCGCACCAGCCCCAAGCATCCAGTATCATGCATCAAACCTGGACTGCTGATTCATTTCATATATGATATTATACATGTTTCAATGCCATTCTCCCAAATCCATACATGACTACTGGAAAAACTGTAGCCTTGACTAGACAAACCTTTGTTGGTAAAGTAATGTCTCTGCGTTTTAATATGCTGTCTATGTTGGTCATAAATTTTCTTCCAAGGCGTAAGCATCTTTTTATTCTGTGGCTACAGTCACCATCTGCAGTGATTTTGGAGCCCCAAAAAATAAAGTCTGCCACTGTTTTCACTGTTTCTCCATGTATTTGCCATGAAGTGATGGGACCAAATATCATGATCTTTGTTTTCTTAATGTTGGCTTTAAGCCAACTTTTTCACTCTCCTCTTTCACTTTTATCAAGAGGGCCTTTAGTTCCTCTCCACTTTCTGCCATAAGAGTTGTGTCATCTGCATATCTGAGATTATTGATATTTCTCCTGGCAATCTTGATTCCAGCATGTGCTTCATCCAGCCCATTGTTTCTCATGATGTACTCTGCATATAAGTTAAAAAAGCAAGGTGCCGGTAGAGCCTTGATGTTCTCCTTTCCTGATTTGGAACTAGTCTGTTGTTCCATGTCCAGTTCTAATTGTTGCTTCTTGACCTGCATTCAGATTTCTCAGGAGGCAGGTTAGTTGGTCTGATATTCCAAACTCTGGGAAAAAATTGTACATTTTTTTGTGATCTACATAGTCAAAGGCTTTGGTGTAGTCAGATCAAGGAATCAGAATAATCATAGGGAAAACTAAATTACACTGTCCAGGAAGTAGAAGAATCACACAGAAATTTCTTGTTTAGAAGAGAAATAGAAGATAACAAAAACATACTCCTGGTGTTTTCTTGGAGTACTTGTTCCTGTTTCAGTTGTGTTTATTTGCCTAGTCTCAGAAGGCTACTCCAACTTTAGTGGTACATTCAGAGAAGCCTCAGTGATGTGGAAAACATAATAGGAAATGCAAACAGGAGTTAAGAATAAGGTTCCCATGTAAAAGGGAAGTTCACTTCCTTTGAGTGTCTTTTGCCTTATATGTATGTGGGAGCAAATGATCAAAAAACTTAAGTTGAAATCTTTGGTAAATGTATGTGAATTAAAACTCACATCACCTGCAAACTGCATTGGAGTTTAGAAATTTGGCTTCTAGCTTTCTCCTCAAGTTTGGTTGGCAGCAGGGCTAACACGAGCTGGAATCAAGTTTGACGGGAGAAATATCAATAACCTCAGATATGCAGATGACACCACCCTTATGGCAGAAAGTGAAGAGGAACTAAAAGCCTCTTGATAAAAGTGAAAGAGGAGAGTGGAAAAGTCGGCTTAAAGCTCAACATTCAGAAAACGAAGGTCATGGCATCTGGTCTCATCACTTCATGGAAAATAGATGGGGAAACAGTGGAAACAGTGTCAGACTTTATTTTTCTGGGCTCCAAAATCACTGCAGATGGTGATTGCAGCCATGAAATTAAAAGATACTTACTCCGTGGAAGAAAAGTTATGAGCAACCTAGATGGCATATTCAAAAGCAGTGACATTATTTTGCTGACTAAGGTCCGTCTAGTCAAGGCTATGGTTTTCCAGTGGTCATATATGGATGTTAGAGTTGGACTGTGAAGAAGGCTGAGCGCCGAAGAATTGATGCTTTTGAAATGTGGTGTTGGAGGAGACTGTTGAGAGTCCCTTGGACTGCAAGGAGATCCACCCAGTCCATTCTAAAGGAGATCAGCCCTGGGTGTTCTTTGGAAGGAATGATGCTAAAGCTGAAGCTCCAGCATTTTGGCCACCTCATGCGAAGAGTTGACTCATTGGAAAAGACTCTGATGCTGGGAGGGATTACGGGCAGGAGGAGAAGGGGACAACCCAGGATGAGATGGCTGGATGGCATCACGGACTCGATGGATGTGAGTCTGAGTGAACTCCGGGAGTTGGTGATGGGCAGGGAGGCCTGCCATGCTGCCATTCATGGGGTCGCAAAGTCGGACACGACTGAGCGACTGATCTGAAGGTCTAACAACTTTGGGATAAAGCAAAGGTAGAGAACAAACCCAGCAACTGACTCCCTAATTCAGTGAGTCCTTAGTGAAATTACCTGAAGCGTGTCTCATTTCTCAGTCTAGTTTCTGCAGGCTATCCACAAGAAACTGGGGAGTAGATTTCAATTATAGATATTAGATATAGACTATGTAATCATTACTTAATACTGATTCTGACTTTCTGTTGGAAATGAGAAAGGTTGATTGTGCTCAAAAAACATGGTTCTTGGATATTCAGACTTTGGTCACCGGCTTTGTGTCTAGTCACACCCATCCCTTGGAGGCTCCATTCTTGTTCTTTGTGACAAATAACTATAAAGACACTCCATACAACTTCTTCCAAGGTGGGGATAACTGATTCATATGAATTTCTCATCCGAATTAAAGTTCAACTTCATATGCATCCACTACAGAGAAGCCTTGAGCACTATCGTCCATGGGGTCACAAAACATCAGACATGATTTAGCAACTAAACAGCAAACAACAACTGACACTATAATTTCAAGTTCCCATCACCAGGGATATTGGAAAGAGAATATATACAGTTACAACTTTGAGGCAGTGATCTCTAGCTAGCAGGGACAATAAAGTGCTTTTGGCTCTCATTGATTCCTGTGATTAAAAGAATATACATCATTCCTAGCTTATGCGAGGTTTCTTATTTTGTCTCCTTTCTTTGTCTCCTGTTGCAAGGTCTAGGTTACCCTGGCTTTTTATATTTAATAATTCAACTTTTATTTCAATTAGCTAATATTAATGCCTTGCCTTTCTCCTGTTCAGTATGAGCACTCCTTGATCAATACTAAATTTCATCATCATCTTCCAGTATTAATTTCCTCACTCTTTTTACTTGGCTAATTATAAAATCAAATTTGTCTCTGTTGCTCAGAATAGTGTGCAGGCTTAATATATATATAGAAGTAGGAGATAAAATAAAGCTTATTTTATTCTTCCTCTAGTTTTCATTTTGAGTCAGATTTATAAAGCTTGGGGTCTAATTTAAAGGTATAAATAAATTTGGTTGGATAGTTTCAGTTGAATTAAAAGAGTGTTAGAGTCTCTTCAAACAACTTGTATATCTTATTTATAATGCAGTTAGTTAATATCAGGAGAGATCAATATGCATTGCATGGATGGTTTAGCAGAGGGGTATTTTGTAGTCTTTTATTTTTTTCACTGTATCTGTAGCTTCTAATGATTTTGGACTGATTGTAGGATTCAGCCTTCTACAGGGAATTTTTCTGTTAAGATTGTGTTGCTAATGTTTGAAATTTTTTAGAGAGAAAAAAAGTCAGTTTATTTTCCAATATTTTATTTTCAGTATAAAACCAAAGTACTAGTTCCCCCAGGAAGAGAAAGTAGCAGAAATTTGGAAACATATCCTGTGAACAGTGCTGAAGAGGAAGAAGATATAAATTATCCCTGACCATTTGAAATCTAATTGTTCAGATTTTAAATCAGTAGGTTCTAATAAATCTTTTAAAAAGATTTTTTTAAATCCTTTGGATGACAAAACAACACCTATCTGTACTATTTCCCATACCATTTGTTCTGTTAGCTAGATATTTTGCAACATCTGAATGAACATGTTTTTCTTTTTCATATAAATAAAATTAGTCATAAATATAATCATTTAAATCATTTCAAATGGTATTAAGCCCTTTTTATTATGACAGGTAATGATGCTACAAATACTTAAATGTATTGGTTAAATTGCTTAAATTCTTGGATAAGAATTATCTTTATTAAGGAGATAGGGTGAGAATGTAGTAAGAAGAATATCTACAGATAAAACTGTAATTATGTGCATAATCAGATCATAGAAATTATACCTGAAACAATTTTCAAAAAAAATTACACATTATATAATACAAATAAAGGTAGGAATGGATTTGTTTATTTCTCATAAGCTTACCTGCAAATTTCTATAATTCTTATGCCTACTTTTTAAATGTGTGATTGTAGCAAACTAAAAAGTCTTTATCAAAAGAGTCTTCTATGATTACAGTTGGATTAAATATGCTGGCAGTTTTAAAGCTCACTGGAATTAGAGCTTCCTAGAGATGAAAAGTATTTTAGTTCTCTCCTGGGCTTATGGAAGAATCCTCGGGTTTAGTGGTTTTAATGTTAGCCACTTAATCAGCTCATAGTTGTGAATCTGCTGGCTGGGTTGGTCAGAGCTCAGCTGAAAGCTGCTGAACTTGCCCATGTTGTCAACTCAAGGGGTGGCCTGTGCCAGGATGAGCAAGGGTGCCCTCTTTCACATGTATAGCTATTGTAAGCTGTTGAATGGGGATGAGAGAAGTATCTGACTTGCTCTTATAATCCAGCACACTAGCTTGGATTTCTTCATGTAGTGATTGAATGGTTATAATAGCTGTGACATAAGACATCCCTAATACACAAGTACTTAAGATTTTGCTTTTATCACATTTACTAGTAAGCTGGCCAAAGAAAGTTATATGGCTATCCCAGGTGCAGGAGATGGAGCAATACACCCCACCATTTCATAATATTCATAGAAAGAAAAGAATTTGTGGGCATTTGGTAATCAAGCACAACCATTCTCTGGCTATAATTCATTCTTGTTTCTTTCACATGGAAAATATACTCAATCTTTTCCCAGAGATTTAAATTATCTCATAAAATTCTGCCCTTAAGATTGAAGTACAAAATCTTGAACTAAATATGGTATTAAAAACAGTATTTGCAATGTTACTACTGGGCTAGAGAGACAAATTACTTGCATCGCTCCTCCACAGACAGTACATAGAAGGATGTGTATATTGCACCTAAGCTTTCAGCCTTCTAATTACAGTAGGTGACAGTTTTGCCAGCTGTTTTACTACAAAATAATATGGGCCATCCTTTTCCAGCTTGCTATAATTTCCTCATTGATTTTTGTATCCTTCATGAACAGATGATTCACCATTTATCAGTCTTGCTTAATAGTTTTTTCACTGTTTTTTCTAGCCATCACCATCTCTCATTCTCCAGATCAATGACACAAGTGCAACATTTCTATTAATTACATATTGCTGTATAACAACATACAAACTGTCAGTGGTTTAAGACAGTAATCACGTATTTAGCTAGTTCTGTGGTGTGGCTGGGAAAGTTTTCTTCACTGTTCTCTCTTGGCAGCTCTTGCGGCTGGCCAGTCAGCTAATAATGGGGTAATTTGTGATGAACTAGTTGCATGACCAGTATATTGGATCTTGGCAAATTGGAGGGGGCTAGACCATGTGTCTCTTATTATCAGGGAGGCTATTTAGGGCTACTTTTTCTGGTAGTTGAAAATTTAAAAACATTATGAAATAGGGTAAAAATCAGTGCTCAAGTACTTTTCAAGTCTTTGCTTTTATCATTTTTTTAAAATATAAATTTATTTAATTGGAGGTTAATTACTTTACAAAATTGCATTGGTTTTGCCATACATCAACATGAATCCACCACAGGTATACATGTGTTCCCCATCCTGAAACCCCCTCCCTCCTCATTCCTCATACCATCCCTCTGAGTCATCCCAGTGCACCAGCCCCATGCATCCTGTATCCTGCATCAAACCTGGACTGGCGATTCATTTCATATATGATATTATATATGTTTCAATGCTATTCTCCCAAATCATCCCACCCTCTCCCTTTCCTACAGAGTCCAAAAGACTGTTCTATACCTCTGTGTCTCTTTCGCTGTCTCACATACAGGGTTGTCATTACCATCTTTCTAAATTCCATATATATGCATTAGTATATGGTATTGGTGTTTTTCTTTCTGGCTTACTTCACTCTGTATAATAGGCTCCAGTTTCATCCACCTCATTAGAACTGATTCAGATGTATTCTTTTTAATGGCTGAGTAATACTCCATTGTGTATATGTACCATACCACAGCTTTCTTATCCATTCATCTGTTGATGGACATCTAGGTTGCTTCCATGTCCTGACTATTATAAACAGTGCTGTGATGAACACTGGGGTACACGTGTCTCTTTCAATTCTGGTCTCCTCGGTGTGAATGCCCAGCAGTGGGACTGCTGGGTCATAAGGCAGTTCTATTTGCAGTTGTTTAAGGAATCTCCACACGGTTCTCCATAGTGGCTGTACTAGTTTGCATTCCCACCAACGGTGTAAGAGGGTTCCCTTTTCTCTACACCCTCTCCAGCATTTATTGCTTATTAACTTTTGGATTGCAGCCATTCTGACTGGTGTGAAGTGGTACCTCATTGTGGTTTTGATTTGTATTTCTCTGATAATGAGTGATGTTGAACATCTTTTCATGTGTTTGTTAGCCATCAGTATGTCTCCTTTGGAGAAATGTCTATTTAGTTCTTTGGCCCATTTTTTGATTGGCTCATTTAATTTTCTGGAATTGAGCTACAGGAGTTGCTTGCATATTATTGAGATTAGTTGTTTGTCAGTTGCTTCATTTGCTATGATTTTCTCCCATTCTGAAGGCTGTCTTTTCACCTTGCTTTAGTTTCCTTTGTTGTGCAGAAGCTTTTAAGTTTAATTAGGTCCCATTTGTTTATTTTTGCTTTTATTTCCAATATTCTGGGATGTGAGTCATAGAGGATCCTGCTGAGATTTACGTCAGAGAGTGTTTTGCCTATGTTCTCCTCTAGGAGTATTATAGTTTCTGGTCTTACATTTAGATCTTTAATCCATTTTGAGTTTATTTTTGTGTATGGTGTTAGAAAGTGTTCTAGTTTCATTCTTTTACAAGTGGTTAACCTAGAGTCCCATTGGCTGAAGGATTTTGAGCATAATCTTGCTGGCATGTGAAATGAGTGTGATTGTACAGTAATTTGAACATTCTTTGGCATTTCCCTTCTTTGGGATTGGAATGAAAACTGATATTTCCAGTTCTGTGGTCACTGCTGAGTCTCCCAAATTTGCTGGCATAATCAGCGCAACACTTTAACAGCATCATATGTTAAGATTTGAAATATCTCAGCTGGAATTCAATCACTTCCACTAGCTTTGTTCATAGTAAGGCTTCTAGGTGGGCTTGACTTCCAGATACAGGATGTCTGGCTCTAGGTGAGTGACAATATCATTGTGGTTAATTGGATCATTAAGAGCTTTCTGTATAGTTTTGTGTTTTCTTGACAACTTTTCTTAATCTTCTGCCTCTGTTACGTCCTTGCTGTTTTTGTCCTTTACTGTGTTTAATCTTTGTATGAATTTTTCCCTTGGTATCCCCAATTTTCATAAAGAGATCTTTAGTCTTTCCCATTCTATTGTTTTCCTCTATTTCTTTGCATTTATCACTTATGGAGGCATTCTTATATCTGCTTGATATTCTTTGGAACTCTGAATTCAGATGGATATATGTTTCATTTCTCCTTTGTCTTTTGCTTCTCTTCTCTTCTCAGCTATTTGTAAGGCCTCCTCAGACAACCACTTTGCCTTCTTGGGATTGGTTTTGGTCATCACCTCCTCTAAAATATTACAAACCTCCCTCCAAAATTCCTCAGACACTCCGTCTGCCAGATCTAGTCCCTTGAATCTATCCATCACTTCCAATGTATAATCATGTTAGATTTGATTTAGGTCATACCTGAGTGGCCTAGCGGATTTTCCTATTTTCTTCAATTTGAGCATGAATTTTGCAGTCACTTCATGGCAAATCATTGGGGGAAATGTGGGAACAGTATCCACTTCATTTTATTGGGCTCCAAAAGCAATGCAGATTGTGACTGCAGGCATGAAATTAAAAGACACTTGCTCCTTGGAAGAATAGCTATGACAAACCTAGACAGTGTATTAAAAAGAAGAGACATAACTTTGACGACAAAGGTCCATATAGTCAAAGCTATGGTTTTCCAGTAGTCATGTATGGATGTGAGAATTGGACCATAACAAAGGCTTAGTGTTGAAGAATTTGATACTTTTGAACTGTGGTGCTAGAGAAGACTCTTGAGAGTCCCTTAGCAGTGAGAAGATCAAACTAGTCAGTCCTAAAGAAATGTGTCCTGAATATTCACTGGAAGGACTGATGCTGAAGCTGATGCTTCAGTACTTTGGCCAATTGATGTGAAGTGCTGACTTATTGGAAAAGCCCCTGATGCTGGGAAAAATTGAGGTCAAGAGGAGAAGGGGCTGGTAGGATGGCATCATTGACTCAATGGAGATGAGTTTGAGCAAACTCAGGGAGACTGTGATGGACAGAGAAGCCTGGGGCACTGCAGTTCATGTGGTCGCAAAGAGTTGGACATGATTTAGCAGCTGAACAACGACATTGCTTGAAAAATCGCATAGCCATCACAAAGTAACCATTGGAGAGAGAAACCCCACTTCTTTAAGAATGACTTTGTACTCTTGTAATCTAGCATCAAAGAATAAATAAGGCAGTACTTCTTGTTCATATTTTTTCCGTGAGTACATAGAGCCACAAAGAAGATAGGAATCACAATACATCAAGGCTCTTTCATAACTGCCATATTCACTCTCTGACTTCTCAACTCCTGTTATTTTCATCAGTGATAAAATTTTCTTCTTCCACACTCCATACTCTAGTGTTTTCATACATTAGTGCTTATCATTGCCAGTTGTTTCAGTCCTTAGAAGTATAGAGATCTTCTGCTATAAATTACAGTTTCTGTATTTCCAGATTATTCTTTTAATTTGCTTGATTAAGGAAATAGAACAAAATATGACCTTATCTTGAACTTGGTTGCATTAACTATCACTTTTCCCACTTTTTGCTGCTGCTCAGTTGTATCTTACTTTGTGACCCCATGAACTACAGCCTGCCAACCTTCTCTGCCCATTTTTCAGGCAAGAATACTTGTGTGGGTTGCCATTTCCTCCTCCAGGGGACCTTTCTGACCCAGGGATTGATACTGTCTCCTGAATCTCGTGCACTGGCAGGTGGATTCTTTACCATTGAGCCATCTGGGAAGTTCCTTTCTACTGTTTATCCCCCTTTGTTACTCAGCTTATATCAATGGGAACCCACTCCAGTACTTTTGCCTGGAAAATCCTATGGACAGAGAAGCCTGGAAGGCTGAAGTCCATGGGGTCGCTGAGGGTTGCACATGACTGAGTAACTTCACTTTCAGTTTTCACTTTCATGCATTGGAGAAGGAAATGGCAACCCACTCCAGTGTTCTTGCCTGGACAATCCCGGAGATGGGGGAGCCTGGTGGGCTGCCATCAATGGGGTCGCACAGAGTCAGACACAACTGAAGCGACTTAGCAGCAGTATCAGCAGTATAATTACTATCTCTCAGATAACCTCAGGTTTTCTGCACTTGGCCTGAGCAAACCCCATACCTGGATAAGTGTATTTCTCTATAAACTGGTTAATATATTATTGCATTTGAATGGGACTAACACACACACACACATATGTAGTATCTGCAATCACAGGAAATTGTCTCATTTTGAATTTGTGAACACAGACATCAGGTGTGCCTGTGGGATTGGTTAACAAAATTTTAGTATTTCCTGAGCAATTCACTTTGCCAATCAGTGAACTTCTCAAATTTCTTCACTTTCCCACTCACTGAAAACTCATATTATCATAGAAACACTTTGAAGTAAATTCCTTATCTTACCAGTTTATCCAAATCTGCGGATATATCCATTCTTGCCTTCTGTTACAATGGATTCATTGCTCTCTTACATCTAAAGCCATTACCCTGTTTGTTCACTGGATCTCATGCCATCATGCGTAATACCTGTCTTGGTAGTTATCTCCTATCCCTCCTGCCATAACATTTAAATTGTTTATTGGATTCTTTCTATGGCTAATTAACTTGGTGTTTATACTAATACAACTTAAAATAATGTGTATGTTGCACTTTTGTCCTTTACTAAAGGAAAATCGTAAGCAATACATACGTCCCTGTCTCTAAGATATACACACCTATAAACTCATCATCTCTGTTGACTCTTCTCTCATTCTCTTAACATTTGCAGTTAAACAGTCAACAAGGTCAAATCACTGAAGTCACCCTTGTCAATCTTCCATTTTAAAATCCCTACAGTAAACTTGGTGCCCTTCAATAGTACTTGAAAAAGTTGATTGGTGCCTCCTGTATTAAGCAATGTCTTTACTTGATTTCTGAGATAAGGATGTTTTCTGCATTTCCATCAATACACTGCCTCCTTCTATCATCTTCCTATTAGTATTTCTTGCCACTTTATAAATACTAAGATTCTTTGAGAATTTATCTCAGAAATGTTCTTTATTCCCTGTATTCACTATTTTGTAGTGATATGAAATTCCCTTCAATTAAGATCTATTTACTGACTCTTCTTGAATTCATAGAGCAAACTCCAAGTTTAATTTATCCTGAAGCTTTTGCTTTTGTATACAACTTATCCCTGAACATTTCCACTTGAATGTCAGTTAAATAAGCATCTTTCAAAGACCTGAGAGGAAAATTTAAATTTAATATTCACATATACCTCTTTTTATCAATCTTCTACACACTAGTGAATAACTACAAAAAATATTGGTTTAATTGAGTGAGAAAATATAAACACTCAGGGCCAGTTTTATGGTCTTACTTTCTCTCCACACTTCATGTTGGTCCTACTTCCAAAACTGACATCTTATTAAATGGATCTTCATTACCTCCACCGCTGCCACTAGCCTCTCTCTCTCTCTTTTTTGTTTTTTAATTATTTTAATTTTTTTTACTTTACAATACTGTATTGGTTTTGCCATACATTGACATGAATCCACCACAGGTGTACTGCAGCTGTCAAATGGGCTCCTTTTTATTGTTGTTCTGTCATTCAGTCATATCTGAATATCTGTGAGCCCATGAACTACCACACACCAGGTTTCCCTGTCCTTCACTATCTCCCAGAGTTGCAAACTCATGTCCACTGAGTCAGTGATGCCGACCAACCATCTCATCCTTTGTCTTCCCCTTCTCCTCCTGCCTTCAATCTTTCCCAGCATCAGGGTCTTTTTTTCATTCATCTCTTCACATTAGGTGGCCAAAGTATTGGAGCCTCAGCTTCAGCATCAGCCCATCCATAGAATATTCAGGGTTGATTTCCTTTAGGATTGACTGCTTTGATCTCCTTGCTGTCTAAGAGACTTGCAAGAGTCTTCTCCAGCACCACAGTTTGAAAGCAATCAGTTTTCTGGTGCTCAGTCTTCCTTATGGTCCAATTCTCGCATCCATACAAGACTACTGGAAAAACCATGATGCTGCTTAAACAGACTTTTGTCGGCAAAGTGATGTCTGCTTTTTAGTACACTGTCTAAGTTTGTCATAGCTTTTCTTCTGAGGAACAAACATCTTTTAATTTAATAGCTGAAGTCACCATCCACTTGATTTTGGAGCCCAAGAATAATAAATCTGCCACTGTTTCCACTTTATTGAAGGCCTATTTACAGCAGTTTATTTATTTTTAGTATGTCACATACAGTGAAAGAAGAGTAAGTGAATATAACAGAAAAACTTATATTTTTTATGAATCTATGTACAGTCCCTCAGTCATGTTCAACTGTTTGTGACACCATGGACTGCAGTACATCAAGCTTCTCTGACCTTCATTAACCCCCAGAACTTGTTCAAATTCATGTCCATTGACTCAGTGATGCCATCCAACCATCTTGTCCTCTGTCATCTGATTCTCCTCCTGCCTTCAGTCTTCCCAACATTAGCGTATTTTCTGAGTCACCACTTTGCATAAGGTGGCCAAAATATTGGAGCTTCCGCTTCAGCATCAGTCCTTCCACTGAATATTCAGGGTTGATTTCTTTTAGGATTGACTAGTTTGATCTTCTTGCAGTCCAAGGGACTCTCAAGAGTCTTATCCAACACCATAGTTCGAAAGCATTAATTCTTTGTCAGTCAACCTTCTTTATGGTCCAACTCTTACATCCATACATGACTACTGGAAAAAACATAGTGTTCACTATATGGACCTTGTTGGCAAAGTAATGTCTCTGCTTTTTAATATGTTGTCTAGGTTGGTCAAAACTTTTCTTCCAAGGGCCAAGAATCTTTTAATTTAATTACAACAGATCTAATAGATAACAAAATGTGGTCCACTGGAGAAAGGAATGGCAAACCACTTAAGTAATCTTGCCTTGAGAACCCCATGAACAGTATGAGCCAACAAATGCTCAAACTATCACACAGTTGCACTCAATTCATACACTAGTAAAGTAATGCTCAAAATTCTCCAAGCCAGGCTTCATGATACATAAACCATGAACTTAAAGATGTTCAAGCTTGATTTAGAAAAGGCAACGGAATGAGAGATCAAATTGCCAACATCTGCTGTCATAGAAAAAGTAAGAGACTTCCATAAAAATATATATTTATGCTTTATTGACTATACCAAAGACTTTGACTGCATGGATCACAACAAACTGTGGAAAATTCTGAAAGATGGATATACAAGACCACCTTACCTGCCTCTTGAGAAACCTATATGCAGGTCAAGAAGCAACAGTTAAAACTGGACATAGAACAACAGACTGGTTCCAAATAGGAAAAGCAGTATATCAAGTCTATATATTGTCACCCTGCTTATTTATCTTATAAGCAGAGTACATCATGAGAAACGCTGGTTTGGAAGAAGCACAAGCTGTAATCAAGATTGCCAGGAGAAATATCAATAACTTCAGATATGCAGATGATACCACCCTTATGACAGAAAGTGAAGAGGGAACTAAAAAGCCTCTTGATGAAAGTGAAAGAGGAGAGTGAAAAAGTTGGCTTAAAGCATAACATTCAGAAGACGAAGATCATGGCATCTGTTCCCATCACTTCATGGCAGATAGATAGGGAAACAATGGAAACAATGGCTGATTTTATTTTGGGGGTCTTCAAAATCACTGCAGATGGTGACTACAGCCATGAAATTTAAATACACTTACTCCTTGGAAAGAAAGTTATGACCAACCTAGACAGCATATTAATAAGTAGAGACATTACTTTGCCAACAAAGATCCATCTAGTCAAGTCTACTAGGCTTTCCAGTGGTCATGGATGGATGTGAGAGTTGGACTATAAAGAAAGCTCAACACTGAAGAATTGATGCTTTTTAACTGTGGTATTGGAGAAGACTCTTGAGAGTCCCTTGGACTGAAGGGAGATCTAACCAGTCCATCCGAAAGATTAGTTTTGAGTGTTCATTGGAAGGACTGATGTTGAAGCTGAAACTCCAATACTTTGGCCACCTCATGTGAAGAGTTGACACATTGGAAAAGTCTCTGATGCTGGGAGGGATTGGGGGCAAGAGGAAAAGGGAATGACAGAGGATGAGATGGCTGGATGGCATCACCGACTCGAAGGACGTAAGTTTGAGTGAACTCCAGAAGTTGGTGATGGACAGGGAGGCCTGGTGTGCTGCAATTCATGGGGTTGCAAAGAGTCGGACATGACAGAGGAACTGAACTGGATAGATAACAGCTAAAAGTAACGATGATTTCAGTCATGTTTCTGCACCTATTATAAAGAGCCGTCTTTGGAAAATACCCTGATGCTAGGAAAGATTGAAGGCACAAAGTGGGAAACCGAGGATGAAAAGGTTAGATAGTGTCATCAATACCATGAATATGAATTTGAGCTAACTCCCATAGATAGTGTAGGAAAGGGAAGCTGGCTGCTACAGTCCATGGGGCTCCAAAGAGATAGACATATTTTAGGAACTGAACAACAATATCCTCATCTGTTTTTGTATATGCATATATGCACCTGTTATTATGTAAAAGTGAAATGAATGACAGTGATCCAAGGGACAGAAGGAAAAATTAGGACATTTTTTGAAAATTATTTGGCTGAGCTGGGTCTCAGTTTTAGCAAATGGGATGTTCAGTTGCAGCATTTTGGATATATTTCCCTAACCATACCTGGGTGTTCTACATTAAGAACATAAAGTCTTAGCCACTGGATCACCAGGGAGCTCTCAGGGATAATATTAATATAAAGTATTTACTATAAGGTGGTATAGTGTTCAAACATAGACTTGGATTAGCTGTGAATATATATTGCAAACTCTAGGTTAACCATTAGAAAATATAGTATAAACGAAATCATACAAAATGCTCAAGTAAAACTACAAAGGCTGGAAAGCAGTGGAAGACAAAATAGTAGCAAAGAGCAAGGGCAACAAATAGTGTCAAATATGTTGGATACTAATCTAGCAATGTCAGTAATGACTTTGACCATCATCATTAAAAGATAGATTTATAAGAATGGATAAGAAAATGAGATCAAAAGATATGTTGCCTATAAGTATCCCACTTTAAAGTAAGATACAAACTTAAAGTAATTGGAAGGAGAAAAAAATGTATTAAGCTAACACCAACTGAAAGCAGGAGAAGCTATCGTCATTTCAGATAGAACACCAAACAAGGAAAATTATCAATGATAAAGAAGGACATTACATAAATAACGATGAAGGGGGAATATAAACATGCTAGACTTCTGTTATAAACTGTGACCAGTGAGGACTAGTGTTCATAATTAAGTATTCCTTTCTTCTAGCCCTTATTGAACAACCCTAAATTGTATGCTATTCCTCAGAGGTTCCTAGAGGTATTATGCTTTAATTGCCCCATTATGAAGAACCAATGTACTCCTTCATGCTTGGAGTGGCTTGCCCTACGTCAGTGATACATTTTTCTTGCCTCACATTCCTTCTCCACTCACATGCTAACCCTTTTATCAGGACTCTTTCTTTTAGTGTAACACTAAAACAATTAGTGGGTTTCCCAGTTGGCTCAATGGTAAAGAATCCCCCTGCAATGCCAGAAACTTGGGTTCAATTCCTGGGTTTGGAAAATCTGCCACAGGAGGAAATGACAACTCACTCCAGTATTCTTCCCTGAAAATGTCCGTGGACAGAGGATCCTGAAGGGCTACAGTCCAGGAAGAGTTACGAAGAGTAAGATATGACTTAGGGACTCAGTGGCAACACCAGCAATTATTAACAGTAATAACCCATTTTGTTTAGGCAAATTATGTTATTCTAGGATTCCTTAATTAGGTTTTAACTTTCACATTAAAGTTACTAAGATTTCTATAAGAGGCAGATTGGAATTTGGTACAGATAGAACAAGATGCATTAATTTGTACAGGAAAGCCCACTATATTGATAGGTGTAGAACAATAATATGAAGGGCTATGCCATTAGCCAACTTTCATTAACATCTATTTTTAAAGCCAAGGGGAAAAAATTGACAGGGTTAAATCAGTCAGCTATTAGTCCTCTGATAGAACAGAGATGACATTTATGAAAGCCAGCCCCTGGACTTAAATGTAAATATCTTTGAATTACAAAGGACAATGAGTGAATAGAGGCTAGAAAGAAACAATCCCTTAGAATGCATAATTTTGTATAAACATGTTATAGTATCCTAGTCTGTCAAAACTTTGTATTTGATGAAACAAACTTAATTGGAAATTAAAAACAAATAGATCTTGGGTATCAGAAGTCACCCACTAGGAAGTTTGGGTTTGTATTTTTGGTGAGAAATGATGTTGACAATCACTTAGAATGAGGCAAACATAAAAGCAGAGCTAGAACTACAGCAGAGACTAGCTGGATGATAAACAAACCTACCTCTTATTCTCAATATTTCCAAGTTGTTTTGTGGTTAGGTATGGTAATAGGACTTCTGTTTAGTTTCTGTGTGCCGGATATCTTGTGTACCTCCACTCCCAGACCAAATATTTCTCCATAAACAATTCTTTGTTTTTCCCCAAGATATTGCTGTGTGGATATCCATGAATCCTTGTGTTGAAGATAACAGACTCTATTATCTTACCTGGTGCCTGAATACTTTGTGGAATTGAGACACTGTGCCCATTCCAATCTAATTTGAATTTATATTAACAAGAAATGTCTGTTTAATTGAGCTACAGATTTTTATTATTTCCTTAGTTGAAGGAATTATAGACATTTGAACAAATAAAAAGTGATGTGCTGAAGTTGATGGTTGCCATGAATAAAACCTGAAATTCAAGGCTTTGGTTTAGAGGTTAGAATAGTGATCATTGAGGAAGATGATAAGATATATTGGAAAGATAGAGAACCTAATCGGATGCAATTATCTATTTATTTCTCAATATTTCTGCATTTTCTGAGCTTTCTGAGCAAAGGAAATAGACAAACTATAATAAATATAAAGAATATCAATATCTTCTCTACCCTGCTCTCAACCTTTGCCCCTGGAACCATGCTCATAGTCCAGAATAATAAATCCCATGATGCCATTTTTTTTCTCCCTCCTAGAGATATTTTGCTTACATCCCAGAGGAAAAGATATGGTCTCTATTTCCAGAAAGAAAGACGGGCAGTTGTGCTACCAGCCCTATACAGAGACTGAGTCTCATTATTTGAAAAATCCTCTCCTGTTCTACACTTCCCTTGTGGCTCAACTGGCAAAGAATCTACCTGCAAGGCAGAAGACCTGTGTTTGATCCCTGAGTTGGGCAGACCCCATGGAGAAGAGATGGAGAAGGCAATGGCAACCCACTCCAGTACTCTTGCCTGGAAAATCCCATGGATGGAGGAGCCTGGTAGACTGCAGTCCATGGGGTCACAAAGAGTTGGACACTTACTGAGTGACTTCAATTTCACTTTTCACCTTCATGCATTGGAGAAGGAAATGGCAATCCACTCCAGTGTTCTTGCCTGAAGAATCCCAGGGATGGTGGAGCCTGGTGGGCTGCCATCTGTGGGGTCGCACAGAGTCGAACACGACTGAAGCAACTTAGCAGCATGGAGAGGGGAAATACTTACTCCAGTATTCTGGCCTGGAGAAGTTCTGGCATGTATAGCCTATGGGGTCACAAAGAGTCAGACACGACTGAGCGACTTTCACTTTCACTCCTGTTGTGCAACACTACTGCATACATGGAAGGACAGGAAAGCCTGGCATACTGCAGTCCATAGAGTCACAAAGAATTGCATACAACTTAGTATTTGAACAACAGCAACTGCACCCATAGGTGCATGTCACCTTGTGGAGGAATGTGCATGGGAAACCAACATGTGATGCTCCATTAACCGTCTGTTGTCGAGACCAGAGATGTGTTGCCTCTAAGAATATGAATATACAAACCTTAGTAGATTCATGCTATGCATTCGGAAAGTACTTGATAAAACTATCCCTTTTGGTATTCAGCTAAACAAAGATCATGGCATCTGGTCCTATCACTTCATGGGAAATATATGGGAAAACAGTGAAAAAAGTGTCAGACTTTATTTTGGGGGGTTCCAAAATCACTGCAGATGGTGACTGCAGCCATGAAATTAAAAGACACTTACTCCTTGGAAGAAAAGTTATGACCAACCTAGATAGCATATTCAAAAGTAAAGACATTACTTTACCAACAAAGGCGCATCTAGTCAAGGCTATGCTTTTTCCAGGGGTCATGTATGCATGTGAGAGTTGGACTGTGAAGAAGGCTGAGTGCCAAAGAATTGATGCGTTTGAACTGTGGTGTTGGAGAAGACTCTAGAGAGTACCTTGGGCTGCAAGGAGATCCAACCTGTCCATTCTGAAGGAGATCAGCCCTGGGATTTCTTTGGAGGGAATGATGCTGAAGCTGAACTCCAGTACTTTGGCCACCTCATGAGAAGAGTTGACTTATTGGAAAAGACTCTGAAGCTGGGAGGGATTGGGGGCAGAAGGAGAAGGGGACGACAGAGGATGAGATGGCTGGATGGCATAACTGACTCGAGGGATGTGACTCTGAGTGAACACTGGGAGTTGGTGATGGACAGGAGGCTTGGCGTGCTGCGATTCATGGGGTCGCAAAGAGTCTGACACAACTGAGTGGCTGAACTGAACTGAAAATTTTTATCAAGTTTGCAGATTTGGGAATAAGGTTAGAAAACAGAATATTAGAAACATGGATTGTTACTGACTGTCTTTAAAGTAGAAAGAAAAGAGCTGAGACAATAAGAATTGGTTTATTTGCAAACTGAAAGGACAGACAATAGAGCATGTCAAGATACTTGAAGTCTGAAAAACATGGAGAGTGTCTATTGTTTTCAGAGCGCAAAGAATGGGAAAGAATTGGCTCTTTGTAATCAGAAAAAATGACAATATCAAGACATTTGATGAAAAGGATTTGTAAAGTCTGATTCGTTCAGACTTCAAGTAGCTCAGCTCAGGTCAGTTGAGTCGCTCAGTCGTGTCTGACTCTTTGCGACCTCATGAATCGCAGCACACCAGGCCTCCCTGTCCATCACTAACTCCAAGAGTTCACACAGACTCACATCCATCCAGTCAGTGTTGCCATCCAGCCATCTCATCCGCTGTCATCCCCTTTTCCTCCTGCCTCCAATCCCTCCCAGCATCAGAGTCTTTTCCAATGAGCCAACTCTTCGCATGAAGTGGCCAAAATGCTGGAGTTTCAGCTTTAGCATCAATCCTTCCAAAGGAATTCCAGGGCTGATCTCCTTCAGAATGGACAGGTTGGATCTCCTTGCAGTCCAAGGGACCCTCAAGAGTCTTCTCCATTTTTTGATTGGGTCGTTTATTTTTTGGAATTGAGCTGTATAAATTGCTTGTATATTTTTTAGATTAGTTGTTTGTCAGTTGCTTCATTTGCTATTGTTTTCTCCCATTCAGAAGGCTGAATTTTCACCTTGCTTAGAGTTTCCTTTGTTGTGCAGAAGCTTTTAATTTTAATTAGATCCCATTTGTTTATTTTTGCTTTTATTTCCAGTATTATGGGAGGTAGATCATATGGGATCCTGCTGTGATTTATGTCGGAGAGTGTTTTGCCTATGTTCTCCTCGAGGAGTTTTATAGTTTCTGGTCTTACGTTTAGATCTGTAATCCGTTTTGAGTTTATTTTTGTGTGTGGTGTTAGAAAGGATCAAAAAATGGGCCAAAGAACCAAATAGACATTTCTCCAAAGAAGACATACAGATGGCTAACAAACACATGAAAAGATGCTCAACATCACTCATTATCAGAGAAATGCAAATCAAGACCACAATGAGGTACCATTTCACACCAGTCAGAATGGCTGCAATCCAAAAATCTACAAGCAATAAATGCTGGAGAGGGTGTGGAGAAAAGGAACCCTCTTACACTGTTGATGGGAATGCAAACTAGTACAGCCACTATGGAGAACAGTGTGGAGATTCCTTAAAAACTGCAAATAGAACTGCCTTATGACCCAGCAATCCCACTGCTGTGCATTCACACCGAGGAAACCAGAATTGAAAGAGACACATGTACCCCAATGTTCATTGCAGCACTGTTTATAATAGCCAGGACATGGAAGCAACCTAGATGTCCATCAGCAGATGAATGGATAAGAAAGCTGTGGTACATATACACAATGGAGTATTACTCAGCCATTAAAAAGAATACATTTGAATCAGTTCTAATGAGATGGATGAAACTGGAGCTGATTATATAGAGTGAAGTAAGCCAGAAAGAAAAACACCAATACAGTATACTAACACATATATATGGCATTTAGAATGATGGTAATGATAACCTTGAATGCGAGACAGTGAAAGAGACACAGATGTATAGAATGGATTTCTGGACTCTGAGGGAGAGGGTGGGATGATTTGGGAGAATGGCACTGAAACATGAATACTATCATGTAAGAAATGAATCGCCAGTTTATGTTCAATACAGGATACAGTATGCTTGGGGCTGGTGCATGCGGATGATCCAGAGAGATGATATGGAGTGGGAGGTGGGAGGGGGTTCAGGATTGGGAACTCATGTACACCCGTGGCGGATTCATGTCAATGTATGGCAAAACCAATACAGTATTTTAAAGTAAAATAAAGGAAAAATAAAAATTTAAAAAAAGAAAAAAAGAAAAAAAAAAGAGTCTTCTCCAACACCACAGTTCAAAAGCGTCAATTCTTCCGTGTTCAGCCTTCTTCACAGTCCAACTCTCACATTCATACACGACCACAGGAAAACCATAGCCTTGACTAGATGGACCTTTGTTGGTAAAGTAATGTCTCTGCTTTTGAATATGCTATCTAGGTTAGTCATAACTTTCCTTTCAAGGAGTAAGTGTCTTTTAATTTCATGGCTGCAGTCACCATCTGCAGTGCTTTCAGAGCCCAGAAAAATAAAGTCTAACACTGTTTCCACTGTTTCCTCATCTATTTCCCATGAAGTGATAGGACCAGATGCCATGATCTTCGTCTTCTGAATGTTGAGCTTTAAGCCAACTTTTTCACTCTCCTCTTTCACTTTCATCAAGAGGCTTTTTAGCTTCTCTTCACTTTCTGCCATAAGGGTGGTGTCATCTGCATATATGAGGTTATTGATATTTCTCCCAGCAATCTTGATTCCAGCTTGTGTTTTTTCCAGCCCAGTGTTTCTCATGATGTACTCTGCATATAAGTTAAATAAGCAGGGTGACAATATACAGCCTTGACGTACTCCTTTTCCTATTTGGAACCAGTCTGTTCTTCCATGTCCAGTTCTAACTGTTGCTTCCTGACCTGCATATAGGTTTCTCAAGAGGCAGGTCTGGTGGTCTGATATTCCCATCTCTTTCAGAATTTTCCACAGTTTATTGTGATTCACACAGTGAAAGGCTTTGGCATAGTCAATAAGCAGAAATAGATGTTTTTCCTAGAACTCTTTGTTTTTTCCATGATCCAGCGGATGTTGGCAATTTGATCTCTGGTTCCTCTGCCTTTTCTAAAACCAGCTTGAACATCAGAAATGTCACGGTTCATGTTTTGCTGAAGCCTGGCTTGAAGAATTTTGAGCATCATTTTACTGGCATGTGAGATATGTGCAATTGTGCGGTAGTTTGAGCATTCTTTGGCATTGCCTTTCTTTGGGATTGGAATGAAAACGGACCTTTTGCAGTCTGTGGCCACTGCTGAGTTTTCCAAATTTGCTGGCATATTGAGTGTAGCACTTTCACAGCATCATCTTTCAGGATTTGAAACAGCTGAACTGGAATTCCATCACCTCCACTAGCTTTGTTTGTAGTGGAAATGCCATTTTAAAAGCTTTTGAATGGCAGAGCCCCATTTATATTCAGCCCCTGCCACAAAGATAAGTTTAAGATTGTAACCTTCCTGTTCCATCGCAATGCTTCAAGATTGCCATGATTAGATAGAGGAGGGAAGGGATTTTGGGGTTCATTTGGCTGCTGTGGCAAAATGCCACACACTGAGTGACTTATAAAGTCTGGATTTTTTTTTTTTTAATTATTATGGGAACTGTGAAATCCAAGATCAAGGCACTTGCACATCGAGTGTCTCAAAAAAACCTGCTTCCTCATTCATAGACCACTGCCTTTCCTCTGTGTTCTAATGTGATGAATGAGCTGTCTCTGGGTCCCTTTCACTAGGGACACTGATTTCATTCACGGGGAGTCCACCATCATAAGCTAATCACTTCCTAAAGTCTGTGTCTCCAAACACCATGACATTGGAGATTAAGTGTTTAGTTCTCAATATATGTGTAAGGAGGGAGCTCAAACATCCAGTCTATAGCAGGGGGAATAAAAGAATAAAGATGAATTGAGACTTATGGTTAGAAGATAATTGTGTGTGTAGCTATAAGTACATGGAACTAACTAGAAGTGATCAGAAGTTGAATATATGTTACATGAACGACGTTGCCAAAATTAAAGTCACAGATTGAAAAAGCTTTAACTGTGAAATTTAGATAATTCGTTTAATCTACAAATTTGTGTAAGGATAATATATAAATTGTATCAGAAGAAAATTATATTTTAGAGACTTCCAAATTTAAGAATTTATTTACTCTGTTATACAAACCATAGTTTTGTAACACATTAATCTTGTCTGTCAATTTGATACCAACATCCTGTCTATTTTAGTTAATTCTGAAACTTACTACTTCTTTATATTTCTCTTAGATTTTAAAGTGGTAAATGCATTTACCTCTATGATTTTTGTTTCTGAGCAGAGAGGAAGCTTAGCACTTGTAGAGATTTTTAAGAACTGTTTCCCTCTTTAACAGAATTGTGGATTGATGTTATTTTGTATTATTTCACATTTTTGTTGGTGAAAACGTTGTCAGCTTTTTTGCCCTTTCATGATTTAGTAACTTGATTATTTGACTCGTATGGCGTGATTTTCTTGATTTTTAAGGTTATAATGAGTCCTTTACATGACAATTTAGTTGAATGGTTTTATTTACAGAGAGTTCAGTGGTCTAGGCATATTTCAACTGATAGTGCAAACTTTATTTATAATTTCACTCAGTTTCTGTATATAATTACTGATTACCTAAATTATGTTACAAGGTCCAAATGGTACTGTATTTATGTATTATTTCTTACTCATCTTAGGGCATGCTTATTCAGCTGCTTTAATATTTATCAAATGCTATAAATAGTCTGGACCTAAACCAACTATATTTGACATCTGCTCAAAATACTATTTTACATGGTGTTAGTATTACCTTTCTTTTCATTTTAATTAAAATTGTTACCTAAGTATTTGTAAGGCCTATATTTGTAAATATTTAGTTTTAAAATTCATGTCCTTTTTTTTTTCACCTGGGGCTATCTGGGGGATACAGTTTTAATATGTTCAAGCCCTAGATAACATGATTCTGTGCAAAATAGGGAATCAGTTCAGTTCAGTCTCTCAGTTGTGTCTGACTCTTTGCAACCTCATGGACTGCATCATGCCAGGCTTTCCTGTCTATCACTAACTCCCAGAGCTTGCTCAAACTCATGTCCATTGAGTCCGTGATGCCATCCAACCATCTTATCCTCTGTCATCCCCTTCTCCTCCTGCCTTCAATCTGCCCCAGCATCAGGGACTTTTCTAATGAGTCAGTTCTTTGCATCAAGAGGACAGAGTATTGAAGTTTTAGCTTTTGCATCAGTCCATTCAATGAATATTCAGAACTGATTTCCTTTAGGATTGACTGGTTTGATCTCTTTGCAGTCCAAGAAACTCTCAATAATCTCCAGCACCACAGTTCAAAATCATCGATATTTCAACACTCAGTCTTCTTTATGGTCCAACTCTCACATCCTTCCATACTTGACTACTGGAAAGACCATAGCTTTTATTAGATGGAATTTTGCTGGCACAGTCATGTCTCTGCTTTTTAATATGCCGTTTAGGTTTGTCATATCTTTTCTTGCAAGGAGCAAGCATGTTTTTATTTCATGGCTGCAATCACCATCTGCAGTGATTTTGGAGCCCAAAGGAATAAAGTCATACACTGGTTCCCCATCTATTTGCCATGAAATAATGGGACCGGATGCCATGATCTTATGCTTCAAATTAAATATTGCATTTCCTATCAAGTATTAAATACAATCCCCTATGAGGAAAAGGACTTCTGTCTTTGGTGTAAGTTCTAGAAGGTGTTCTATGTCTTCATAGAAATGGTCCCATCACTTCATCACAAATGGAAAAACTGGAGGTAGTGACAGATTTTCTTTTCTTGGGCTCCAGAATCACTGCAGAATATGACTGCTGCCACGAAATTAAAAGACACTTGTTCCTTGGAAAGATATGACAAACTTAGACAGCATATGAAAAAGCAGAGACATCACTTTGCTAACAAAGCTGTGGTTTTTCCAGTCAAAGCTAGAAAGCCGTATAGTCAGAGTTACGGTTTTTCCAGTAGTCATGAATGGATGTGAGAGCTGGAGCATAAAGAAGGCTGAGTGCTGAAGAATTGATGTTTTTGAACTGTGGTGTTGGAGAAGATTTTTGAGAGTCCCTTTGACTGTAAGGAGATCAAACCACTCAGTCCTGAAATTAAACCTGGATATTCATGGAAGGACTGATGCTGAAGCTCCAATCCTTTGGCCATCTGATGTGAAGAGCGACTCACTGGAAAAGACCCTGATGCTGGAAAAGATTTAAAGGAAAAGGAAAAGGGGGAAGCAGATAATGAGGTGGTTATATAGCACTATCAACTTAATGACATAAATTTGAGTAAACTCTGGGAGACATAGTGGAGACAGGAGTACCGTCCATGAGATTGCGAAGAGTGGGACATGATTTAGCAACTGAAAAACAACAACAAACTGTGCATATATCTTTTGTCAGGGTGGGACAGTTGAATATATTTTATATTTATATAGTTGGAATGATTCCTTTCATAATTTTCACTGGCTTATACATTATTTTTCCCCATTAACTTTTTCATTTATGACTAAATGAAATGATCTGTATTTGTCAAATTAATAGAACTGTCATGGGTTTGAAAAATGTTGAAATATTTCTAATTCTATTAAAGGTTATGATTACATTAATAGTTTCTTTTCAAACTATAAATATGCATTTGTAACCCAAAATAATTTAGATAATACTTACTTCAAATCCCATGAAAGATTTTGTTATATTTTTGCCTCACACTGTTTATTCCTCCTAAAATTCTGATAATGGCCATTCTGATCTGGTTGCTTAACTCAAATAAGCTTTTCCAGTAATCCCTGGACTAAAGGTGATATATCTGTTCAGATAATGAGCAATTATGCCCTTATTTGTAGATGCGAAGCAGATAATTATGTGTGACACGCTGACCTAAAAGCAAACCAACTGAACAAACAATGAACATTCCCAGATTTATTAGCTACCAAAACATGCTGAAGAAAAGATCTGAGGAAAATGTAATTCTGTCTCTGCTTATTTAAGAAAAATTATGCAAGAATCTGACCTATAAACTCTAGAAGTCTATAAACTGTATTATAAAGAACTGCATGAATAATACATGATTATCATCAGAAAGAATGTTACTTTGCACAGGCTTATCCTCCATCATATTCATTATTTCTTGAAACTTTATGTCCTTTAAAAAGCACATACCTAGAATATTTTAAGCTTAATATTTTTGATAATTTTCCTCCGATTTTTGCACACTTTAATCCCCATTACCTGCCCCCTGCTGGTGATAAAGTGAAGGTGCAAGGCCTTCAACAACGTGATACCTTTTCTTGCCACCTATTTTTGAGCAAAGGGGTTATTCATGGAGTGTTAACTGTGTTTTTCAGAAACACAAGAAAGCACTTTAAACATGATTTTTGCTAGGCTGAATTCATTTTAAATTGATTTTTCCCATACAACATCACATAAAGTGGTGCAATATATATTGTTTAGTTGCTTTATCCTGTCCAATTGTTGCCACCCCACCAAGCTCCCTCTCCGTGTGATTTCCCAGGCAAGAATACTAGAATGGGTTGTAATTTTCTTCTACAGGGGATCTTCCTGACCCAGGGATTGAACCTGTGTTGCCTAAACTGACAGGTGGATTCTTTATCATTGAGCCATCTGGGAAATTTTGGTACAATATATATAGGAAGAGTTAAAAAGAACAAAAAGTCAATTACTGTTTTGTCAATAGACTGAATCTAATCAGAAAATTAGATAGAGAGAAATTATTCTCATTTCCGGTGGTGAATGAATATTTTACCTTGATAAGAAAAAGAAAAAAAACAAAACAAATGACATGTTCTGCTTAGGGATTCTTGAGACTTCTGAATATTCAATTCAATTTAATCTGAGTGTGTATAGGTGAGAGTTGAATTACAATTCCTCTCTGGGGAGTTTGTAAACTTGTTTATGAACGTCAGTAGTCTCCTAAATCTTCTAATAGGATCCCAGGGGCCAGCCATGCCAGCTCTCCTCAAAGAAAATTCTGTCTCTTGAGAATAAAATCATAGAAAGAAGTAATGTTCCACAGGACTTAGGATTTATAACTGATGCTTTCAATATATTTTCCTCTTAGATCCTAAGGTAAGACCAACATGCAGAAAAGGAATAGTTAAATAGTTAAATGCACAACTAATCTGAACAGTATCATCATAGCCTAGACTCTGCTAATTCAAACTTGAGTTGGGCTTTATTGAAATAATCTAAATTCTTCTCTACTGTCCAGTTGTTTTGAACTTAGAAGAAATGCCTGATGAGATGAAGTGCTATGTGTGCCAGTATTAAAACTGTGGGTTAGAACTTAGCAAATTATGCACTTTATCATCAGATGAACTTCCTTCATTACATAGTCTGGTTTCAACACTCTCAACAGGCTCCCCCTTGTATTGGCCCTGTTTTAGTAAACTCCTTGGCCAGGGGTAATATCATTCCTTTATCACATTTCTCCATAAAATACAAAAATACCTCAGAGGTATGATAAAATACTTCTAAAATCTTAAGTGAAACTTAAAATTGCCAGACAGAAAATATATTCTGCAGATGAATCACCCTTAACTTAAGCAGGCATATATTCCCCAATGTCAGGAAAGTTGACAAGAGGAAGACTAAAATCCTACTTACAATCCCAATAATAATGCTACTGTTACTTACCCTGACCTGAGAGCTCTTAAGAGATGTTAGGTATATGCTCTGAAGAGATCTGTGAATCTAAATATGTGTATAAATGTGAGTGTGTGAATTTATTCAATGTTTACATTTATTCATATGCATATATTATACAAACTAAAAGAGAAGTAAAAAAGAAAAATCAGCTATTTGAAAGAATAAAATACTACTTTGATAAATACTGAGACACTTGCCACCTGGACTTCTGAAGCACGAGTGTCTGATTTTTGTTCTGATTTACTAAGATGTTAGGATAAACATCCATCTGATCCAATAGATAGCGGGCACCAACTTTTCGGCACCAGGGACTGGTTTCAGGGAGACATTTTTCCCATGGATGGTTGGGGGGAGGTGGTTTCAGGATGATTCAAGAACATTACATTTATTGTCTAATGTAAAATAAATGCATTTATTTTTGTTATTATTACATTAGCTCCACCTCAGATCATAAGGCATTAGGTCCCAGAGACTGGAAACCTTTGAGGTAACAGACACAAAACTTACCTCATCTTGTTAGTAATTATTACATCTCTTGCTAAAATCATGAAAAAAAAAAAAAAACTTCTGAAATAAATTCATGACTCTAGATAATTGGTTTTGAAACCAAGAAAGATAACGCTGAAAGATCGGAGGTATAAGAAATGGATGGGTACACCACAAAGATTTTATGATTCAAAATTAAAAGTCCAGGGCTTAGAGCCTTTCATATATCTTCAGAGGCAGTGTTTAAACTGTCATTTGAACTGCAGCTGGTTGAGGCATGAGTCATCTGAAAACACTTGAATGCAAGTTAGCATGTTGGTATCCTAGCTGCCTCAACTGGAAAACCTGCAGACTTGCCAGGTCATATTCTTCTTCTGTTCTCTTACTCAGGAAAGGACACACTCTCTTCACAGATAAATCACATGTTCAAGGTGAAAACAAACAGCCATGACTCAAAACCTAGGTCTAGAACTGGCAGAGGATTGCTGACACTCTGGACAAACTCATTACAAGTTAAGGCAAGGTTCAAGTATAAGGGAAAGAAACCGTTTCTCTATGGGAGGACTAGTATATCCTGTCATTTTAAGTCCCCCAAAATCACCTTTTACAACCTTTGTACATTTCTCTGACATGCAAACTCAGGATTTCCCAAGATCCCCAAAGTTTCATCTTATTGTAACACTGATCCCAACTTAAAAGTTCAGATGAGAATGAGACCCTTGGGTATAGCTTCTTAGTGAAATGGTTGAGACAGTAAAAGAGATGTTACTCAACTTCCCTGCCCTTTCCCATGATGGACTCAATATATAACTGTGAGTGAATGATGGGATGATCAAAGTAGTATGGGGAGGCTGCAGATTCTTATATTAAGGTGCTGACAGTCCATGTCTGGCCAGAGCCTGTCCCCTGTTTCAGGGACAGCTTTCTAGCCTGGGACTCTCAGGGTTCCCTTTTATAAGGGCTCCACAATCATGATCTAACCACTTCTAAAGGCCTCACTTCCCAATACCATTATATTGGGGACTAAGTTTCAACCTATAAATTTTGAGAGGAGAAAAGCAGTCTACAGAAAATAGTGTTTTGATTTATCTACTGTTTTCATTTTCTTTTCTTCTTCTTCTTTTTTTTTTTACTAAAAATGGAGGGTTTTTTAACATCTTTCTGTATTAATAACCTGAAACAAAGAACAGATAGAACTGCATTCCAGAGTGTGTATGCCTCTCTCTCTGTATCTAATTCTAAAGATTCATTTTCTTTCTTAATGTCCTGGGTATATTTTATTCATCTCTTCTTTGTCCCTCATATTTAAATTCCTTATTTTTATTAAACAAATTTAAATTCAGGTCTGATTCTATAGGCTTCTATCTAATCTATGTTGGCTTGCTTTCTCAAGGTTTGTCAGTGATATATAGTTAGGAGTTTATATTTCTTGAAAATTTATGTATAACTTCTATTTGAGGATAGTTTCTAAAATTTCTTTGAGGATTTACACATGATTCTGCCAGGGTTCTGGTAGCACAGCTGATGGTATATTTTCATATGCAGAATCATTTTTGACAACCACTTGCTGTGCAGTGTACTATGTTTAGTCCCTCAGTCATGTCCAACTCTTTGTGACCCCATGGATTGTAGCCCACCTAGAGGATTCTCCAGGTAAGAGTACTGGAGTCAGTTGCCATGCCCTTCTCCAGGGGATTTTCCCAACCCAGAGACTGAACCCAGGTTTCCTTCATTGCAGGTGGATTCTTTACCGTCTGAGTCATCAGAGAAGCCCAAGAACACTGGAGCGGGTAGCCTATCCCTTCTCCTCCAGGGGATCTTCCCAATAACCACTAAGGTCTGTGAATTCAGGTTTCTGTTTGAGTGCAACCCCAAATCAAGGATAGGGATTGAAAATAGGATTTCTAAGGAGGGCCTTAGTTTTTCTTCATACTCAAAGCAAAAAGTATTTAAATGACCTGGCAACTTGACTGATGGTGTATAAACTGAGAAATATTTTATTATAGTATTGCTCTCAAGCAAGCTTTGTTTTCTCAATCTTCATAGTTGGTTGTTTGGTTGGGTTTGTGGCTAAGTCATGTCCGACTCTTGTGGACCCCATGGATTGTAGCCTGCCAGGCTCCTCTGTCCATGGGATTTTTCCAGGCAAGAATACTGGAGCGGGTTGCCATTTCCTCCTTCAGGGGATCTTCCCAACCCAGGAATCGAACCTGGCTTTCCTGCATTGTAGTCAGATTCTTTACCGACTGAGTTATGAGGGAAGCCCCCATAGTTAATACTATATAAAGCAAAGCCTCCAGTACTGTACAATGTGAGAAAAGAATGCAGTTGAATTTTTAAATTTGTTTTTGTTGAATACTAATTGGAAAGACTGGAGAAGGCAATGGCACCCCACTCCAGTACTCTTGCCTGGAAAATCCCATGGATGGAGGAGCCTGGTGGGCTGCAGTCCACCGGGTCGCTAGGAGTCAGACACGACTCAGTGACTTCACTTTGACTTTTCACTTTCATGCATTGGAGAAGGAAATGGCAACCCACTCCAGAGTTCTTGCCTAGAGAATCCCAGGGATGGGGGAGCCTGGTGGGCTGCCGTCTATGGGGTCGCACAGAGTCGGACACGACTGAAGCGACTTAGCAGCAGCAGCAGCATTGGAAAGACTGATGCTGAAGCTGACACTCCAGTATTCTGGTCATCTGATACAAACAGCTGACTCACTGGAAAGGTCCCTGATGTTGGGAAAAATTGAGAGCAGAAGGAAAAGAGGGCATCAGAGGATGAGATGGCTGGATGGCATCACTGATGCAATGGACATGAACTTGGTCCAACTTCGGGAGATTGTGAGGGACAGAGGCCTGGCATGCTGCAGTCTGTGGGGTTTCAAAGAGTTGGAAACAGCCGGGCGACACAACAAAAACAACAACAACAACAACATAGTTGATTTACAGTATTTGGTTAATTTAAATGTGTAGCATAGTCATTTGTTAGGTTTTTCTTTATAAAGTGTATTCCATTATATGTTATTATAAGATATCCTGTGCTATATATATACAATAAATTCATTTTTGATTATCTATTTTCTATTTAGTATTTTTTTTCTATTAATTTGATACTCCTAATTTGTCCCTCATCCCATCCCTCTCCCCTTTGGTAACCATTTAGTTAGCTTTCTATATTGGTAAGTCAGTTCTGTTTTGTATATAGCTTCATTTGTATTTTAAAATTCTATATATGAGAGATATAATATAGAGTTGTCATTGTCGGACTTATTTCATTAAGCATAATGTTCTCTAGGTCTACCTGTGTTGCTGCAAATGGCAGTATTCCATCCTTATTCCTGAGTAATACTCCATTGTGTGTGTATGTGCATACATACCGCTTCTTTATTCATCAGTCAATGGGAACTTAGATTGCTTGCATGTTTGGCTACTATAAATAGTGTTGCTATGAACATTGGGGTGCATGTATTTTTTTCAGTTTAGATTTTTCATTTTTCGGGGGGGGGTATATACCCAAGAGTGAGATGACTAGATCATATTATAGTTCTATTTTTCAATTTTTTAAGAAATCTGTAGGTGGCTGCACCAATTTACATTCTCACCGGTAGGTGGGAAGCTTCCCTTTCCTCTATACCTCCTTCTGAATTTATTGTTTGTAGATTTTTGATGATAGCCTTTCCGACCTGTGTGAGGTAATGCCTCTTTGTGGTTTTGATTTAATAATTAGTGATGTTGAACAATTATTCATGTGTCTGTTAGAAATCAGTATGTTTTCTTTTGAAAAAATATCTGAGTCTTCTATTCATTTTTTTTTTCTCCTTTTTGTGCGGGGCCTTTTTTTTTTTTTTTTCATATTGAGTTATATGAGCCACTTGTACATTTTGGAAATCAACTCATTAAGGTTGCATTAAGAGCAAATGTTTTCTCCCATTCTGTATGTTTCCCCCGCCCCCTCCCCCCCATCATTTCCTTTGCTGTGCAAAAACTTTTAAATTTGATTGGGACACATTGATTTGTTTTTATTTTTTTTTGCCTTGAGACACTGATCTAAGAAAATACTTCTAGAATTTGTGACAAAGCATACTCACCTATATTCTTAGAGTCTTTTGGTGTCATGTCTTATGTTTAGGTTTTTAAGCCATTTTGAGTTTTTGTGTATGGTGTGAGAGAATGCTCTAATTTCACTGATTTATGAAAGCTGCCTAGCTTTCTCAACACCACATGTTGAAGAGGCTCTCTTCTTTATTTTATATTCTTGCTTCCTTTGTCATAGATTATTTGACCATATAAGTGTGGATTTATTTCTGGGTTGTTTATTCTGTTTCAATAATCTATATATCTGTTGTTGTGCTGGAATCTTGCTGTTTTGTATACTGTGGCTTTGAAGAACAGGCTGAAGACTGTGAGGATTATACCTCCAACTTTATTCTTGTTTCTCGAGAATGTTTGACAGTTCAGGTCATTTGTAGTTTTGTGTAAATTTTAGAATTATTTTTTTTCTAGTTCTGTGAAGATGTCACAGGTATTTTGATTGCATTAAATCTGTAGATTACTTTGGGTAGTATGGTTATTTTAACTATATTAATTCTTCCAATCCAAGAACACAGAATATTTTTTCATTGCTTGAGTCATATTTAATTTCTTTTATCAGTGTTTTGTCATTTGCAGCACATAGGGTTTTCTCCTCCTTGATTAAGTTTATTACTAGCTATTTTATTGTTTTGAGGTGAGTTTAAATGCAATTATTTTTCTTACTTTCTTTTTTTGATATTTCATTGTTAGTGTATAGAGGAAACGACAAATTTCTGTTTATTACTCCTATATTCTGCTACCTTGCTGAATTCATTTATCCTAGTGGTTACTGTGACGGAGACATCAGAGTTTCTCTATACAAAGTTTCATGTAATCTGCACATGGTGAGTTGTACTTCTTCCCTTCTAATCTGAATGCTTTCTTCTTTTTTTGTCTGATTGCTGTGGTTAGGACTGCCAATACCATGTTGAATAAAAGAAATGAGAGTGGGCATCTTTGTCTTGTTCCAGAATACAGCAGGAAGGCTTTCAATTTTTCACCATAGAGTGTTATATTGGCTTTGTGTTTGTCATAAATGGCCATTTTATGTTGAAATATGTTCCCTCTATACCTACTTTTATAGTTTTTACTATTTATGTATGTTGAATTTTAATTTATCAAATGCTTTTTCTACATTTATTGAGATGTTTATATGACTTTTGTTTTCCTTTGCTAATGTAGTGTATCATACTGATTTGCATTTGTTGAAACATTTTTGTAACTCTGACATAAGTCCAACTTATTTGTGATGTATGGTCCTTTTTATGTGATGCTGGATTTAGTTTAAAAATATTTTGTTGAGTTTTTGCCTCTATGCATCAAAGAAAGTGAACGTGAAGTTACTCAGTCGTGTCTGACTCTTTGCAACCCCATGGACTGCAGTCTACCAGGCTCCTCAGTCCATGGAATTTTCCAGGCAAGAGTACTGGAGTGGGTTGCCATTTCCTTCTCCAGGGGATCTTCCCGACCCAGGGATTGAACCCAGGTATCCTGTATTGCAGGCATAGGCTTTACTATCTGAGCCACCAGGATAGATAATGCATCAAAACTACTGGTATTTAATTTTCTTTTTGTCATGCCTTTGTCTAATTTTGGTATCAGGATGATGGTGGTCTCATAGAATGTGTTTGGTGGTACACTCTAGTCTTCAATTTTTTGGAATAATTTGAGAAGAATAGATATAAGTTCTTCTTTATGGGTTAGGTAGAATTCTCTATTGAAACTTTTCTGTCCTAGACTTTCATTTTCATGGAATTCTTTTTATGACAAATCCTATGTCACTTCTAGTGATCAGTTTGGTCCAAATTTCTGTTTAACTCAGTCTTGCCACGGTATATGTTTCCAGAAACTTGTCCTTTTCTTCTAGCTTGCCCATTTTTAGCATGTAACTGTTATTATCTTAAGTACTATTAAGAGTTTTTGCATTTTTTGATATCAATTGCTATTTCTCTTCTTTGATTTCTTACTTTATTTGGGTCCTCTTTTCCTCTTGGTGAACCTGGCTAGAGGTTTGTCTATTTTGTTTATCTTCTCAAAAATCCAGCTGTTAGTTTTATTGTTCTTTTATTTTTTACCTTGATTTTATTTCTTTTATCCCTGGTCTTTATTTTCTTTTGAGGAATTTCACTTAGTTCTTTTTTCTAATTCATTTAGGTGTTAAGTTAGTTTATTTATTTAAGATTCTTTCTGTTTCTTGAGGAAGGCCTGTATGAAATCCCCTCTAAATTTAATTTGCTGTATGCCATAGATTTTGCAGTGTTTTTTATTTTAAATTGCTTCAAGGTATTTTTCTAATTTCTTCATTGATTTAATCAATGACGTCTTAGATTTTTAGTAGCCTGTTGTCTAATCTTCATGTTTTTGTTCTTTTCTAGCTTTTCTTTCTGTAGTTGATTTCTAATTTCATACTATTATGGTCAGAAAGAATACTTGATAAAATTTCTATCCTCAAATTTGTTGAGGGTGGTTTCATGACTTGATATGTGATCTATCTTAGAGAACTTTTCATGTGCACTTGAAAAGAATGTGCAGTCTGTACTTTTTTTGAACATAATGTTTGTAGATATTAATTAAGTTGAACTGGTTAGTTGTGGCATTTAGGGCTTCCATTGTCTTTTCTGTCTTAATGATCTCTTCATCAAAGTCAATGTGGTGTTAAAATCTTCTATCGTTGTATAATTGTCAATTTCTACCTTTCTCAGCATTTCCTTTTTATATTTAGGTGATCTTTTATTGGATGCATATGTTAATGAGTGTAATATTCACTTCTTATATTGTTCCCTTTATTATATAATACCCTTCTTTGTCTTTACAGCCTGTTTTGTAGTCTATTTTATCTGGTGCGAGTACTGTTACCCTTGATTTATTGTCATTTCTATTTGCATGAAATATGTTTTTCCATTTCCTCATTTTGGGTCTGTGTCTTTCACCCTGTAGTGAGTCTTTTGTAGGCAACATATTGCAGGTTCTTATATTATTATAAAAATCAATCACTCTGTCTTTTCATCTAAACATTTATTCTGTTGACATTTGCAGCCATTATTCATAGATAGGTACTTATTGCCATGTAAGACTTTATTTTCTAGTTTGCATAGTTCTTTTTTAGTCATTTCCTCCTTTTGTCTTTTCCTTGGTGGTTTGATTTTTATTTTGTAACATATTTGATTTCCTTTCTGATTTTTGTGAATTTAATTCATGTTTTTAATTTGTGATTACCATGGAGTTCATGCATGTTAATCCAAAACTATATTTACTTACTTTAAACTGATAGTCATTCAAGTTCAAACACATTCTAAAATACTAATACTCTACTCTCCTATATTTTGTGACTTTTGTCATCCCATTTTACATATTAATGCTTATTTTATAGTTATTTTTGCATTTTTAAATATTAATAAATATTTAAATATTAATATTTTATAATACAGGCTTATTTAAATGTTCTTCAACCATTTTATATATTTGTCTTTCCTACTGTGATTTCTTCTTTACTAGAGGTTCTTGCTTCTTTTGTATGTGGAGAAGACACTTCAACATTTCTTCCAGGATAGGTTTAGTATTGCTGACTTCTTTACATGTTTTGCTTGTCTGAGAAATTCTTCCTCTACTTCTATTGAAAAATGATCCTCTTATTGGATAGATTTCTTAGGCTGCAGAACTGTTGTTTTTTTTTTTTTTTCTCTCTCTCTCTCTTTTCAGGACTTCAAATGTGGAATTCGAATACTTCTGCCTGCAGGGTTTCTGTAGAGAAATCAGCTGATAACATTATGGGACTTCCTTTTTAACTCTTTTTCTTTTGTTGCCTTTAGAATTCTCTCTTTATATTTTACTTTTGCCATTTTAATTGTGATCTGTCTCGACATGGGGCGTTTTGTATTCATCTTGTTTGGGACCTTCTGTTCTTTCTGTGCTTGCATGTCTATTTCATTCTTTAGGTTTGGGAAGTTTTCAGCCATAGTTTCTTCAATACATTTTTATCTCCTTCCATATTTTCATTCCAGAAACCCTGTAATACATAGATTGACACATTCTGTATTATCCCATAGATCTCATAATTTTTATTATATTTTTTTCATTTGTCTTTCCATCTGCTCTTCTGATTGGGTGATTTTCATTATTCTATCTTCCAGATAACTCTTTCATTCTTCTGTGTCATTTCGTCAGCTATTCATTGTTTCTAGATTGCTTTTAATCTGGGCAATTGAATTATCTTTTTTTTTATTGATTCATCTTTACATGTATGATGTATCTTTGATGTATTACAAGTTGAGCTCCACATTTATTACTATTACCATCTTTTTCCTTTTGCTTAATCCAGTTCAGTTGGATTTCATATCTTAACCAATTTAAACTTTATATCTTTCTTCAACATTAAATTAGACTAATGACTGACTTGCAATCTGCAGTAGGAAAGAGAAGATGGATTCTGTCTTCTTATCTTGTCCCACCTTATACTTCTATATCTCTGCCTCCCAGTACGAGTTATTTATGGTCAGGACATTGGGAGAGAAGATGAGTGCAAGGTAAAACATTCTGACACCATTTAGTATTGGTAAAAGCATGACGAATAGATATCTCTAACTTAGTTGACCTCCAACTGAACTCTGGAGAGTCCCTCTCCTGAATCACATGCATACACTCACATTTAATATACCCACATACCTATCCCTCTTCATTGATAATTTAATCTTTCCAGTTAATGAGGTTCAAATTCTAGAATAAAATTATCATTGATTCTCCCCTTTCCTTTCCCTCTCTGCCTCCCGTACCACACAAAATTTTTTCCCTCTGATTGCATATGTAATCCATCACAAAATCATCCAATTCTGTCTTCAAAATATGACCAGAAATCTATTGCTGCTCATCACTTACTCTGGTAGTACAATCAACAATCAACACTTTTGAGGATGCTTTAAATTGCATCCAATTGTTTCTATGCCTTTTTTTTTTTTTCCACCCATGCTTCCTATAATCTGTTCCCATCATCATGACCAGAGTTACCCACTTTAAGCAAGGGAAAAGAATGTGCTGCTCTCCCTTCCACACAACACCATGCCAGGGGCTATTACTGGCAAAGCAATAGTCAAAAGTCTGTGAGGCTCTGTGATACTTTGTGTCTGTCATTTGTGTTATTCTTCTCTCCTCCTTACTTTTGTTTCCATAGTTTCTTTGCTTTCCTTCATACGGACTAGGCACTCCTGCTTTAGGACATTTACTCTAACTGGTTATCCTGCCTGGGAAACTCTTGCTTTGGATTTCTGTTTGGCCAATTGTGTAGCTTTCTTTATACCTTTGCTCAGGTTTTATCTTCAGTCACTTCTGCCCTACTTACTTTCCTTAAATTTCTCACATGCTCCTGCCCTATTTAGAACCTCCAAGTCCCCTTTACCTTGCTATAATTCTTTCATTGATTGCGTGGTTAAGTAAGTTGCACACTTTGGGTCATGCATATAGTCTAGCACTATCTGCCTTTCAAGTTAATCTTGTCTGTGAGTCCACTTTTCCAAGCCAACAAATTCCAAGTAGACTCCTTTGCTTTATTAATAAATGACCTTCAGAAGATATCTTTTCCTCTATGGATCTTATAGAAGTTTCTATGATTAACATGACATAAACCAAGTAGTCAAAATGGATACATATATTAAATATGAATTATAGTAAAATTTTATGTTACAAAACAACCTATGAGTAATCCAAGAGCAAATTTTACCCCTTTTATTTTGTCAAGTAAATTGAAGGCCTGTGAAATATATGTCTCATTTGTCATCAGGAAATGAACTATAAAATGGTAAATTTGATAAGGCTGTTTTTCTCATTGTCCTGTCACTTTCCATTTAGTAGACATCGGGGGTGAGGTGCTAAAACTTCTCTTGATATATAAAACAAAAAGTAATGGTTTTGCAGCCACTGTAGCAGTTTTGTTTAGAATGTAGCTTTTTTCATCATCTATCAAAGACAAAGAGAGACATGAATGCAGAGATTACAAAACCTGCTTTTTCCTAAGGCGTTAGTTTTTCCAATCAGAGTCTGTTTTTCAGTTCAGTGGAGTGATTTACTTTTTAATGGTTCAGTTCACTCTTGCTTCAAAGGACACAATATATAAAAACTGGAAGAATGTTTTTCTATTTTGCCCATCAACAACTGATAGAAATGGCCAGTTTAGATTCTATAGTACTTAATATGTCTTATACACTTTGAAGCTTAATAAACTAATTCCATTGATGTCATGCTTTTATTTTTTTTTTCTGTCTATAGTAATTGTGTACTTAAAAATGTATAAAGCGGAAACATTTCTACATGATAATGTAATGGTAAGTTTAGCATTTCTATAATTTTTGGAGCTTTATCTGATTTTTAAATCAGAGGTCAGAGAACACATACATTGAGGAAAGGAAAAATTACAGTATTAGTTGGGATAGTGGTACTTTTCTTGGAATAGAAAGTGTTACAGGTTGAATTGGGGCTTCCCAGGTGTTTCAGTGGTAAAGAATCTACCCCTTTGATTCCTGGGTTGGGAAGATCCCCTGAAGAAGGAAATGGCAACACGTTTGCTGGTGGGCTGTAGTTCAGAAAGCTGCAAAAAGTCGGACACAACTGATCAACTGAGCACACACGCACAGGTTGAGTTATGTCCCCAAAACATATCTTGTCGTAATCCCTGGTACCTGTAAATATGATCTTATTTAAAAATGTGGTTTGCAGGTGCAATCAAATTAAGATTTCATTAGAAGGAGCCTGAATCCAATATGATGGATTTCCTAAGGAAAGACACGTGTAAACAGAAACACAGAGGAAAAATTGCCATGTGAAAACCTAAAGAAAGATTGGAATTACCTAGCTAACAGTAAGTTAAAGAAAGCCAAGAACTGAACAGAGAAAGGCATGAAACAGATTCTCCACTAGAAGCTTTGGAGGGAGCATGGCCCTGTCAATACCTTGATTTCAGGCTTCTAGGCTCCATAACTTTGAGGGAATACATTTCAGGATTTTTTAAGCTACCAAGTTTGTAGTATTTTGTTATGGCAGCACTAGAAAATTAGTAGAGAAAGGAAAATGTATTTTAATTTCTTCGAGACGGAGAAAGGGAAAGGTTCGTCCATGTATACCTAGGAAATGCAAAAAAAAAAAAAAAAAGACATTGAAAGCATACTAAATAATAAGTTTCTAACACATATCACACTAAATTTCATAATTTAATGAGCAAAATTCAATTACATTTTACAATTACGTCAAGAGCTATACCAGAGCTAATAAATGGCAGAGACATAAATTGAACACATATCCATCAGACTGAAAAACCTGTAGACCTCTTGTAATAAGTCTATTACAAGGTTTTAGTGTATAGACCATGTAAATGATAATGGGATTCTATGACAACACATAACATAGCAATGATGTCTTATTATCCTACCTCAAATCAAGTAATTTTCTAATCAGTAAATTTTACTCAAATAATACATATTTCATTCTATAAAATGTTTAAATATCAACTTCAAATATTTAAAATATAACAGGAAACCTTTCTTAAGGAATCTAAAATGAGTATTAAAATTACTAATAATGGGACTTTTAGCAATAATGTAAGGTGAATTACTTTTTTCACATAATTTACAAATTCATTTTACTAATAAAGAGTAACATTTAGCCAAACTCAGCAGAATAGCACATTTTATTTGAATTCTGAAGATAACTTAAAACCTGGATCTACTTGGCAAGTAAAACATGTACTGCAGCAATGTCTGAACCTCATTAGTGTTCAAAAGAACTTGAAAAAGACTGAGAAAAAATCTTGGAAGATAAGAAAAAACAGTACAAGGGGAAAATAATCCATATCACTCTGTTTCCTTTTTGGTGCTTTAAAAGTTTCATGACATTTTTTTTTGAATAGACAGGAAACTTCTAAAATTTTTGCCTAGAGATGAAACATTATTTTTCTTAAAAAATAAAACTATATTTTTACCTTATTTGTCATCTTATTTGTTGCAATAGTTGGTGTCTGCATGTGACATGTATGTTTTATTGATATCCCCTTTATTCCTCTTTAATCCTCCTGTAAGTATATGTTGAAACTGTAATATAGGACTGGATTTGGAGCAGTGGTGGTAGTAGAAATATGACACCTGATTCTTTTTCACAGAAATATGACCATCCAGCTAGAGATTAAATTTGAATAGTTATTAAGTTTAGGGGTTCTCTAATTATTCAAGTATTGAAAAACTCTAAAGTTCATCATGGCAAAATGAAGTGGCTAATGAACTCAGAAGTTTAAAAGAGGAATTATTGGATGTGTTCAAATTATTTGATACAAATTCATAAATGATACTGTAATCCTAAAAAACTCAAAAAAGAATGACCAGAAAATACATTAGGATTAATATATAGAAAAATATATTAGGATTAGTGCATTTGTGAAATAAAGATAGTACTTTCAACAGAATAATATGTTTAGTGTAAATAATTTTTGAGTAGAATATGCTGTATTCACAAAAAACATACTACTAGTAAAAATTCTCAACAACTCTTCAGGCCATTTACGCTGCAATGGGACAATATTTGAAATCTGAAGAGAATGACATAAAAATTATAACTAAGATTTCAAGAAATAATTCAGTAAGCAATTACTTTAGGAGCTGTTTCCAAATTAAAATTAACTCTACCTTCAGCATATCACAGGGCTTCCCAGGTGGTGTTAGTGATAAAGCAACTGCAACTCTTGGGTTCAATCCCTGGGTCAGAAAGATCCACTGGAGGAGGGCAAATTGTCTCAGTATTCTTGCTTAGAGAATTCTCATGGACAGAAGTGCCTGGTGGCCTATAGCCTCAGTTCAGTTCAGTCACTCAGTTATGTCCGACTCTGTGACCCCCTGAATCGCAGCACGCCAGGCCTCCCAGTCCATCACCAACTCCCGGAGTTCACCCACACTCACTTCAATGGAGTCAGTGATGCCATCCAGCCATCTCATACTCTGTCGTCCCCTTCTCCTCCTGCCCCCAATCACTCCCAGCATCAGAGTCTTTTCCATTGAGTCAACTCTTCGCATGAGGTGGCCAAAGTACGGGAGTTTCAGCTTCAGCATCATTCTTCCCAGAGAAATCCCAGGGCTGATCTCCCTCAGAATGGACTGGTTGGATCTCCTTGCAGTCCAAGGGACTCTCAAGAGTCTTCTCCAACACCACAGTTCAAAAGCATCAATTCTTCGGCACTCAGCCTTCTTCACAGTTCAAATCTCACATCCATACATGACCACAGGAAAAACCATAGCCTTGACTAGACGGACTTTAGTTGGCAAAGTAATGTCTCTGCTTTTGAATATATTATCTAGGTTGGTCATAACTTTTCTTCCAAGGAGTAAGCGTCTTTTAACTTCATGGCTTCAATCACCATCTGCAGTAATTTTGGAGCCCCCCAAAAATAAAGTCAGCCACTGTTTCCACTGTTTCCCTATCTATTTCCCATGAAGTGATTGGACCAGATGCCATGATCTTCGTTTTCTGAATGTTGACCTTTAAGCCAACTTTTTCACTCTCCTCTTTTACTTGCATCAAGAGGCTTTTCAGTTTATCTTCACTTTCTGCCATAAGGGTGGTGTCATCTGCATATCTGAGGTTATTGATATTTCTCCTGGCAATCCTGATTCCAGCTTGTGTTTCTTCGAGTCCAGAATTTCTCATGATGTACTCTGCATATAAGTTAAATAAGCAGGGTGACAATTTACAGCCTTGACACACTCCTTTTCCTATATGGAACCAGTCTGTTGTTCCATGAAAACAGTATGAAAAGGGCTACAGCTTAAAGTGTGGCAAAACATCAAGAATGGACATGACTGAAGTGACTTAGCATGCACACACATCAGCATATCAAGTAGCTAGCACATATGTTTGCAGAATGCCTCTTTGTAGCATATTGATTGAGAAGTACTGCTTAACTAGCTAAAATAGAGGAAAAGATTCCACAGAGTATAGAACACAACAAATTCTTCAAATTATACCTCAATGTTGTTGGACATTTAACTGTTTAGGATGGAATGCATTATTTAAATACTTAGAGGGGATTACTAAATCTAGCAAAGATTGACTAAAATATACATATAGTTACCACATACTGTTGTAAAATTGGAGAAGGAAATGGCAATCCACTCCAGTACTATTGCCTGGAAAAGCCCATGGACAGAGGAGCCTGGTAGGCTACAGTCGATGGGATTGCAAAGAGTCAGACATGACTGAGCAACTTCACTTCCTTCACTGTTGTAAAATGGTTACATTTGTAAAATTATATAGGTGTATATATATGTATAAACCAATATATATTATTTTTACAGGATGCTTCAAAATGTTGAATGTGCTATAGTGAACACAATCAAGTTAAAGTTACACTTTGTGTATTATAAAGTAGCTGAAAACACTTAAGTATTACATAGCAGAATGTAAATTTCAAGTATAGATCTTAGCCACACTCTTAGATATGCGTACATAGAATTCTTATTCATATATATGATAATAAGAGGAAAAAATTAAATGATGAAGGGGTATAATTAAAATTTAAATATATAAAAATCTCAACAATTTGAATAATGGATTCACACAATTAAAATGAATAAATGTGAAATTCTTCATTTGGGGAAAAGTAGATCCAATTCCGGAGAAGGCAATGGCAACCCACTCCAGTACTCTTGCCTGGAAAATCCCATGGATGGAGGAGCCTGGTAGGCTGCAGTCCATGGGGTTGCTAAGAGTTGGACACGACTGAGCGACTTCACTTTCACTTTTTACTTTCATGTATTGGAGAAGGCAATGGCAACCCACTCCAGTATACTTGCCTGGAGAATCCCAGGGACGAGGGAGCTTGATAGGCTCCGGTCTATGGGCTCGCACAGAGTCGGACACGACCAAAGCGACTTAGCAGCAGCAGCAGCAGCAGGAGATCCAATTCACCATATGGACTTGGCTTGCTACTATTTCATTTAAGAGATGTAAAGACAGTATTTTAATATGAAGATACATGATTATTTAATACAGCTTTAGGAATGGAAATTGATATGACTACTAAGATAATGGTAAATTCTTACCACAAAAAAGAAATGGTGTCATTTCACAAGTATCCGATTCATTCTTCCATTGTGATTCATATTTACTTTCCATAGCTATAGGAGTTCATTCAATTACAGCTGTATCAATTTTAATGGATATGATATTAAGGCAAAGTGCATTCAAGAGGAAAAGAAGCAGGATATTGGGATGTGAATATAATAAGGAAAAACTAAAATGCATAATGTAGAATACATCGTCACACGCTTGAAGCCATAAGACTTGTAATGGACAATTGCCTGGCCTAGCTCCAGATACAGAATGGAGACTAATCGGTAGGCTTTGCTTAAAACTATTTTTTTTTTTTAAGTAAAGTTTGTAATTGTGCAAAAATGAAATGAGTTGGTTTAAACACTGAAATTAAAAGATGCTTGTCTCTTGGAAGAAAAGTAATGACAAACCTAGACAGTGTATTAAAAAGCAGAGGCATTCCTTTGCCTCCAAAGTCTGTATAGTCAAAGCTATGGTTTTTCCAGTAGGCATGTACAGATGTGAGACTGGACAATAAAAAAGCAGAGCACTGAAGAACTGATGCTTTCAAACAATGGTGCTGGAGAAGATTCTTGAGAGTCCTTTGGACAGCAAGGAGATCAGATTAGTCAATCCCAAAGGAAATTAACTATTCATTGCATGGACTGATGCTATAGCTGAAGCTCCAATACTTTGATCACCTGATGTGGAGGACCGACTCATTAGAAAAGACCTTGATATTGGGAAAGATTGAAGTCAAGAGGAGAAGGGAATGACAGAGAATGAGATGGTTGGATGGCATCATTGACTCAGTGGTCATGAGTTTGAGCAAACTCTAGGAGATGGTGAAGGACAGTGAAGCCGGGCATGCTGTAGCCCATAGTGTTCCAAAAATCAGACATGACTGAGTGACTGAATAGCAACCACTCTTTGTGAGCCATTATGGAGGCTACTCGTGTTGTCCTTTGACCAGAGTGCTTGTCTTCTCAGAGCTTCCCTTTAGTTTGCCTCAAGGGGGTAATGGGATGTACCACATCGATGCTATGAGAGAGGAAATTGGACATCTAAAGGTCATACACCTTTGCAAAAAAAATTTCATTCCTGTGAATTTCATGCATGACTAAATCCCTAATCATGAATTTTAATATAAAACCATACTCATATATTTCAGTATTGCTGCAATTCTTACTTCAATATGCTTCTTTAAATTTAATGATGCTAATATATAATTATTCTTTGTGATCGCATGGACTGTAGCCCACCAGGCTCCTCTCTCAATGGAATTTCCCAGGTAAGAATATTGAAATAGGTTGTCATTTCCTTTTCTAAATCATCTTCTCAACCCAGGGAGCTAATTGCATATCCTGCTTTTCAGGTCACTTTTTATCACTGCATCACCTGGGAAGGCACCATTGCAGGAAGCGAGAGAGGCAAAGGTTCAATCCCTGGGTCATGATGATCCCCTGGAGTAGGAAATGGTAACCCACTCCAGTATTCTTACCTGGGAAATTCCATGGTCAGAGGAACCTGTAAGGCTACAGTTCATGGGGTTGCAGAGAGTCAGACACAACTGACTGACTACACACAACATAACAAAACAAATATATAACTAAGTGCATATTTTATGTTTAGGTTACTCTTTTCTTCAAATATTAAAAACAAAAAAACAAGAACTAGAAAAATCACAACTTGCAATTATTAGACAGTTTGTGCACATTTTGAAATGATTCCTTTTATTATTTTTTTCATAATTCTATTTATTTTGTCTGTGCTGGGTCTTTATTGCTGCAAAGGCTTTTCTCTAGTTCAAGCTTTCAGGGACTGGCTACTCTCTAGTAGCTGTGTGTGGGCTTCTTATTGCCTTGGCTTCTTTTGTGGCAGAGCGTGGACTCTAGGGAGTGTTGATCTATGGTGGAGCATAGACTATAGGTTCTATGGACTCTAGAGCATGGACTCTTCAGTAGTTGCAGCACCTGGGCTCAGTAGTTGCGGCTTCTGGGTTCTAGAGCACAGGCTCAGTAGTTGTGGTTTAGTTCAGTTCAGTTACTCAGTCGTGTCTGACACTTTATGACCCCATGGACTGCAGCACGCCAGGCCTCCTTGTCCATCACCAACTCCTGGAGTTTACTCAAACTCATGTCCATTGAGTCAGTAATGCCATCCAGCCATCTCATCCTCTGTGGTCCCCTTCTTCTCCTGCCTTCAACCTTTCCCAGCATCAGGGCATTTCAGTAGTTTTGGTGCACCAGCTTAGTTGCTCCAAGGTATGTGGGATCATCCCAGATCAGGGATCTAACCCACGTCTCTTGCATTTGCAGGCAGATTCTTTACCACTGAGTCACCAGGGAAGCCCCTGAATGCTTCCTTTTAACATGTTACAGAGCTCTTTTGACTAACCAAATTTGCTTAGACTTCAAAATGTTTTTTTCTGGAGCCATTTATGCACTCTCTTGTAAAACTCACTTTTAGCAAGACCTCTACTAACTCAATTTAACTAGAACATCCACCCTTGATGTCTGATCATCCTGAATATCTAATTGTGTTCTCCATCTTCCACCATGCCTCAGGTGATGCCTGATCACCTTGGTCTGTTTTCAGCAAATAATCCTGTCAGGTTGGTATAGCCAGAATTTCACATACACCCTCCTAGATATTGCCTCTTAGTTATTTTCCATCTATGATCTCTGTCCTCTTGTATGGATATAAATTTCTATTTATTCAGGCTATATTGAGAATTGAACCTGGTTCTGTATTGAGATCTTTTTCCTCTGTTGTAGTGGTCTTGAGTAAAATTTATTTTTACAGCTTTAAGTATATTGTCCAGCTTGATTTTTCTAGAATTGAACCTGGTTCTATATTGAGACCTTTTTCCTCTATTATAGTAGTCTTCAGTAAAATTTGTTTTCACTGCTTTAACTCTTGTCCAGCTTGGTTTTTCTTTGACGTGTGCTTAGATTTTATAAATTATAATCAACTTCAAATATTTAACTATCTCCATAAATGTACACATATGTGCATATGTATAGTGTTAAGAGGTATACTGTCAAGAGTCTGCTTGCTTCTAACATAGCTATATAGTGATGAGCATCAGGGCTGTATCTGATCTCAGCTTTCACCAGAATTTCTAGGAATTTATAATAATCTGACCAGAAAATTTTCGGTGCACACAGTTGGGCCCCAAGCTCACAAAAGTTGACCCCTCATGAGAAGGTCTTTCATGCTTTTGCATTTTAAGAAGATAGAGCTATAGTGGGAAAGACACTTCTGGAGCTTCGATCCCCACCCTAACCAGCAGAGCACAGGGTCTAGTTACCCTGTCTAGCAGGGGTTAAGTGAATAGGGACTTTCTATCTACTTGTCCTTCCACTCTTGAGCTTTGGAAATGTGTGAAAATTAAAGAAAAAGACTTTTGACTCTTTATGGAAGAATTTCTTCCAAATCATCTTATCAAACTCATTCCCAGTGATGGCATTCTTTTGCCAAACACATTGTTCATCTTATTTTTATCCTTTATTCAGTAAGCCTTCATTCTGAAACACATTCTCCCAAGATTTCATAGGACATTGAAAACAAATTGTTCAGGCTGTTGGTCCAGAAATATTTTTAATCATCCACTTATTTCATCTCTCATAGTTTATCTCTTCAGTTCTAGTTTAAATTTATTTCTCTTGAAGATGAAAATAAAACCATTAGTCTCATGGTTTTTATCTTCCATCCTAGGCATCTAGAAACCTGAAACACATAATCCAGATTCTCTTATTCCAAGTCCCTTTTGGCAGAGTGGGTAGGGATTGATGAAACTGACAACTCTTGCCTTAATCACTTTTACAATTTGGAAAAGCATTCCAAAAAGTTAGTGTCCTAATTGGTCATGTCAGTATCTCCAGTGACACAAATATATGGTACCATCACTTTTTTGAATTATATAGGAAATGATTTTTATATATCTTCAGAAAAATTTGTGGGTAGTTCCTCTACCAAAATTGTAATTGAGATGCTTGTTATTATTTTTTTTTTTCTAGATCTGATAGAGTGCCTGATGAACTATGGATGGAAGATCAGGACGTTGTACAGGAGACAGAGATCAAGAAAATCCCCAAGAAAAAACAAATGCAAAAAGTAAAATGGCTGTCTGAAGAGGCCTTAGAAATAGCTGTGAAGAGACGTGAAATGGAAAGATATACCCATTTGAATGCAGACTTCCAAAAAATAGCAAGGAGGGATAAGAAAGCCTTCTTCAGTGATCAGTGCAAAGAAATAGAGGGAGATAATAAAATGGAAAAGACTAGAGATCTCTTCAAGAAAATTAGAGATGCCAAGGGAATATTTCATTCAAATTTGAGCACTATAAAGGACAAAATGGTAGGGATGTAACAGAAGCAGAAGATATTAAGAAAAGGTGGCAAGAATACGTGGAAGAATTGTACAAAAAAGATCTTCAATCCAGATAATCACAATGGTGTGATCACTCACCTAGAGCCAGACATCCCAGAATGTGAAGTCAAGTGGGCCTTAGAAAGCATTACTACAAAGCTAGTGCAGGTAATGGAATTCCAGTTGAGCTATTTCAAATTCTGAAAGCTGATGTTGTGAAAGTGCTGCACTCAATATATCAGAAAATTTGGAAAATTCAGCAGTAGCCACAGGACTGGAAATAGTCAATTTTCATTCTAATCCCCAAGAAAGGCAATCCCAAAGAATCCTCAAACTACCACACAATTGCACTCATTTCACACACTAGCAAATTAATGCTCAAAATTTTCCAACCCAGGCTTCAGCAATACGTGAACCATGAACTTCAAGACGTTCAAGCTGGTTTTAGAAAAGGCAGAGGAACCAGAGATTAAATTGCCAATATCTGCTGGATCATTGACAAATCAAGAGAGTTTCAGAAAGACATTTATTTCTGCTTTATTGACCATGCCAAAGCCTTTGACTGTGTGGATCACAATAAAATGTAGAAAATTCTGAAAGAGATGGGAATATCAGAACACCTGACCTGCCTCTTGAGATACCTGTATGCAGGTCAGGAAGCAACAGTTAAAACTGGACATGGAACAACAGACTGGTTCCAAATAGGAAAAGGAGTACGTCAAGGCTGTGTATTGTCACCCTGCTTATTTAACTTCTATGCAGAGTACATCATGAGAAACGTTGGGCTGCAGAAAGAACAAGCTGGAATCAAGATTTCTGGGAGAAATATCATTAACCTCAGATATGCAGATGACATGACCCTTATGGCAGAAAGTGAAGAAAAACTAAAGAGCTTCTTGATGAAAGGGAAAGAGGAGAGTGAAAAAGTTGGCTTAATACTCAATGTTCAGAAAACTAAGATCATGGCATCTGGTCCCATCACTTTATGGCAAGTTGATGGGAAAACAGTGGAAACAGTGGATAACTTTACCTTGGGGGGCTCCAAAATCACTTTAGATTGTGACTGCAGCCATAAAATTAAAGATGCTCTCTCCTTGGAAGGAAAGTTATGACCAATCTAGATAGCATATTCAAAAGCAGAGACATTATTTTGCCAAGAAAGGTCCATCTAGTCAAGGCTATAATTTTTCCAGTAGTCATGTATGGATGTGAGAGTTGGAGTGTAAAAATTGCTGAGCGCCAAAGAATTGATGCTTTTGAACTGTGATGTTGAAGACTCTTGATAGTCCCTTGGACTGCAAGGAGATCCAACCAGTCCATCCTAAAGGCGGTCAGCCCTGGGTCTTCATTGGAAGGACTGATTTTGAAGCTGAAACTCCAAATCTTTGGCCACCTGATGAGAAGAGCTGACTCATTTGTAAAGACGCTGCTACTGGGAAAGATTGATGTCAGGAGTAGAAGGGGACGACAGAAGATGAGATGGTTGGATAGCATCACTGACTCCATGAACAGCAGTTTGGGTAAATTCTGAGAGTTAGAGATGGACCAGGAGGCTTGGCATGCTGCAGTCCATGGGATCACAATGAGTGAGACAGGACTGAGTGACTGAACTGAACAGAATTAAATTCTGACTCTCTCAACTCACCCTTTTGACCCCTTCTTTCTAAAAATGACCTAGGAAAACATGTACATGAATTAATAAATGGGTTCTTCTAATGTCTATTTCTAATAAAAGATAATTTGTATCTCAATGAATTAAACTAATGTCATTTTACATAAAAATACCTTTAACTAGGATGGTTCCTCCTGACGCTAGTTGTTATAACTATATAATGTTCTTAATTTGCATAACTCTAATCTCTGGATTTATAAACAATAAACTAAGAAATTTTTCTTTCTTTCTTTTTTTTTTTTTTTTTTTAATCCTTATGTAGAAGTGAAAGAAGTTCTGAATGCATATTTAGGGCCAAGAAGGAGAAAGTAACTGTAGGAAATCTGCTTTACTGGTAGATATTTACTTCCAGATTTACACATAGCTCTATGATGATGATTTTATCGTTTGGTGGACATATTTAGGTTACTGTGCTGATGACTCAAAATTAATGAGCCTTTTTAAATTAAGAAAAATGCTGAAGTTTCAGTTTCCTTAAATTTTCCACATGCATTGAACTTTCTTGCAACTAACTTCTCCTGTTGAGAACTAATTTAGTAGAAATTATTTTTTCTTTTCTGATTGGTTTAAATATCTAGATTGATGAGGCAGATTTTCCCTGATATAAACAAACTTTTCACAGAAATGGTTAAGTGAAATGGAGCATGTGGGCCTCTCAAGCCTTGTAAATAAGGAAAAAAGCAAAAACATGTGTGCTTTTTAGAAAAGTGAGCATAGCAGAAAAAGTTATAAATTTAATGCTGAAAATTAATATTTTTATTTAACTTGAATGGATATATTACTTTAACATTTTTATAAAATATAGACTCCAAATAATTGAATACAAAGTTTACAAAAATAAAATTTATGAAATTAATTGATTTATGTGATTCTTTAAATTTTTATGATTTATTTTTAATTAGAGAATAATTGCTTTACGATGTATTTGTTTATGCCATTCAAAAGTGTGAAAGTGCTATTAGCATACATATATCCCCTATGTCTTGTATTTCCCATGCCCCCTAGCCCACCCCTCTAAGCTGTCACAGAGCACTGGATTACCCTCCCTAAATCACATAAATTTGTAAAATGTCTTTTTAAATATGGGGAAATATAGACAAATTTCTGAAAAAATTGCCAAGTAAGGGGAAGTATACAAATCAAATTTTTGTTATTATACTTGGCTAACTTTTAGATAAAACAATAAAAACACAAAATTGAAAATGTTTATTTAGGAACTAGAAAAAAAGAAACTTTAATTGCCATAATGTTTAATTCGATCACAAATCTGTGCTCAAATCTTTTGTGCATGTGTATAGATGTGGTAATTATTACCTTTTATCCTCACCTCAAAACTGTTTTATCTGTCTTCATATCTGAGTTAAATTTTTCTGAAATCAATAACAAAAGACAGTTACAGTAAACCTTGGCTTTTGTGAACATTTAACCTAACGTCTGTAAACAAATAACATGTGCTAATTACCCATAACAGAAACAATGAATTATCGATGCTAGTGTAATGAATTCAATTAAAATTATTTACAAGCTTTTATTTTTTATTTTGGAAAAATCTCAGTTCTTCAAGTTTATCGATTTCATTAGCAAATTGCTGCAAAGATCAAAGATGGCTATAAAACCCTGCTTATAATTTTAATGCTAAGATTATCTTACAATATTTTTGTAAGTATATTTAATCATGGAGTTGAGGTTTTACCTCAGTGTAACCATAAATCTGTAGCCCTAAAACACACTGAAATCTAAATTTTATTGTAAATGAAATCAAGATGTGAGAGAGAAGTTTTGAGATGTCAAGTACGTGGAGTTATATACAAAGAGGAAAGACAAAGTGTAAAATCTTTTACCTCACATTCTCTTATTAACAGCATGCTTGTGCTTTGGGCCTGAACAGCTATTGTTATGGGCTTTAAGGTAATGTGGTTCAATAACACTGAATTCACAATGAAAACATTAATTTTTCACTCCTACTTCCACACAGTAACTGTGGGACTTACATGAATTTACTTCTGCCTGTCTCACTTATAAAATAAAACTAATTATATAGTCTCACTTATGGGAAATGTATGACAAACATAAGAAATAAATGAAATTGTGCTAGTATTCCTTCAAAATTGGAATTGCTTTGTATTACGAGTTGCATCTGCTTTTCACAGAGCCTCATAATTTACCATTGTTTCCTGAAAGGGCATAATGATTAAAATCTCACCTTTTGAAACCAGAATTTTTGGTTCACACCTCAGCTATGAAAGAGCCCAGTTTTATATAGTCTTGTGCATATTGCTATTCTCTGTGTGCTTCACAGTCTTACAGATAAAATAAAAACAATATATTTTTAGGATTGTTTTGATATTGTGTGCATGCATCTTAAGTTGCTTTAGTCGTGTCCTGCTCTTTGCGACCCTATGGATCACAGCTCGCCAGGCTCCTCTGTCTATGGGTTTCTGCAGTCAAGAATACTGGAGTGGGTTGCCATGAGCTCCTCCACAGGATCTTCCAGACTGAGGAATTGAACCTGAGTCTCTTACATCTCCTGCATTAGCAAGTGTGTTCTTTATCATTGGTGCCACCTGGGAATCCCCTGTTTTGATATTACATAAACTAATTTGTGAAAATCAAAAGAAAAAAAAATGCCCAAAGCATAATAGGCCTGGAGGAACTCTTTTTATCTTGGTCTCCATACTCTAGGTTTTAGAGAGAGTGAAGAACGACATAATATTCTTCTTTTACTTAATGCATTAAGAACATTTTTGTCTATATGGCTATAATTGTTTTCAACTTAAAATCTTCTGGCCTGTAAGATCATGTCAACCATTAATACAATTGCATGAATATTGCATGACCAGTGTTTTCTTGTATAGCCTGTAATGAATTATATTCAATGTATGGGTGTTAATATTTGAACTCAGGGAAAATGATTCTACTGAACTTTGATGTTTTTGACACTTAATATTCACTTTGTTTTAATACTACTCAGGTTTTTATGCAGAGATTAATTTTTTAGATTGTCAACCAGCATGCCTGCTTAGTTGCTTGGGTTGTGTCTGACTGTTTGTGACCCCATGGATTGTAGCTCACCAGGCTCCTTTGTCCATGGAATTCTCCAGGCCAGAATACTGGAGTGGGTTGCCATGCCCTCCTTTAGGGAATCTTCCTGACCCAAGGATCGAATCCACATCTTCTGTGTCTTCTGTATCACAGGCAGATTCTTTACCACTGAACCACCAGGGAAGACCATCATCCAAATAAAAGAATATAAAGAAGTTAGTATGGGACTTCCCTGATGGTCCAGTGACTAAAATGCCATGTTCCTAATGCAGGGGGCCCAAATTTGATCCCTAGTTCAGGGACTGGATCACACACGCCACAACTGAAAGATCCTGCATGTTACTACTAAGACTGAAGATCCTGCATACAGCAACTGAGACCTCATGCAGCCAAATAAATAAGTACTTAAAAAAAAAAAAAAAAAAGAATAGTGAACCCATTAAAGAACTGGGCAACTAAAATTAAAAAGGCAGTTTCTAGTGAATTTTGATATTTATAGCACTTCATGTTTGCTTTGCTTTAATACTATCCAGAATATCAGGTAACCGATTAATGAAAGGTTTTTCTTGGAGAGATTAATATTTTAGGCTATCAGCCAATATAAAAAGGATATAAAGAAGTTAGTATTATGAGAAGACACTGTTCTCTATTATAAATGTGTTATACTCCAATCAGAAATTAGAATGTTATGTGATGGCTTCTAATCTGATAGATCTAATTAGATTCTAGTTTTGTTACTAGATAAAGGCTTATTTAGACTTCAAATCCCAAATAATTTCTTTGAATAAAATATATTTTTAACTTCATTATCTAACTAAATGAATCAGGGGAAAGAATGTTCCATAAGAGGTCATTTATCTCAGTTATTTTAATGCTATATGATTCAAAAAAAGGTACCAGAAAATGTGGAGGAGCAAATGGCAATCCATTTCAATATTTTCATCTGGAAAATTCACATAACAGAGGAGCCTGATGGGCTACAATCCATGGAAAAGAAGCAATAAAAGGCTAAGAGCCTCTGGATTCTCTCTTTAGTTTTTTTTTTTATTTTTTTTTTATTTTTATTTTTATTTTTTTTTTTTTTTAGTTTTTTATTTTTTAAATTTTAAAATCTTTAAATCTTACATGCATTCCCAAACATGAACCTCCCTCCCACCTCCCTCCCCATAACATCTTTCTGGGTCATCCCCATGCACCAGCCCCAAGCATGCTGCATCCTGCGTCAGACATAGACTGGCGATTCAATTCACATGATAGTATACATGTTAGAATGTCATTCTCCCAAATCATCCCACCCTCTCCCTCTCCCTCTGAGTCCAAAAGTCCGTTATACACATCTGTGTCTCTTTCCCTGTCTTGCATACAGGGTCGTCATTGCCATCTTCCTAAATTCCATATATATGTGTTAGTATACTGTATTGGTGTTTTTCTTTCTGGCTTAGGCATTCACATGTATTTTGGTGAAGTTAATATGGGTAAGGATAGTTGAAAATGACTGAGAAATTACTATTGAAATAGATTCTAGATGATATTGTTACTTTATTTTTAAATAATTGCATTTGATTATGTGCTTTGCCAGCTATTAGAAAATGGGTGTCTTTTACGTCAACATTTTTTTTTTTTCACTTCTTTCACTCGTGTTTGGATGGCTATAAACAGTAGACTCTAGTTAAGGCCACAGAATCTGGCATGCAGATTCTGCCACTGAATAGTGATAGACTAGGGACCTGCTTATTTAACTTATATGCAGAGTGCATCATGAGAAACGCTGGGCTGGAAGAAGCACAAGCTGGAATCAAGATTGCTGGGAGAAATATTGATAACCTCAGATATGCAGATGACACTACCCTTATGGCAGAAAGGGAAGAGGGATGAAAAAGCCTCTTGATGAAAGTGAAAGAGGAGAATGAAAAAGTTGGATTAAAGCTCAGCATTCAGAAAACGAAGATCATGGCATCCAGTCCCATCACTTCATGGGAAATAGATGGGGAAACAGTGGAAACAGTGTCAGACTTTAGTTTTTAGGGCTCCAAAATCACTGCAGATGGTGACTGCAGCCATGAAATTAAAAGACGCTTACTCCTTGGAAGAAAAGTTATGACCAACCTAGATAGTATATTCAAAAGTAGAGACATTGCTTTGTCAACAAAGGTCTGACTAGTCAAGGCTATGGTTTTTCCTGTGGTCATGTATGGATGTGAGAGTTGGACTGTGAAGAAAGCCGAGCGCCAAAGAATCGACGCTTTTGAACTGTGGTGTTGGAGAAGACTCTTGAGAGTGCCTTGGACTGAAAGGAGATCCAACCAGTCCATTCTGAAGGAGATCAGCCCTGGGATTTCTTTGGAAGGAATGATGCTAAAGCTGAAACTCCAGTACTTTGGCCACCTCATCCGAAGACTTGACTCATTGGAAAAGACTCTGATGCTGGCAGGGATTGGGGGCAGGAGGAAAAGAGGACGACAGAGGATGAGATGGCTGGATGGAATCACAGACTCGATGGACATGAGTCTGAGTGAGCTCTGGGAGATGGTGATGGACAGGGAGGCCTGGCATGCTGCAATTCATGGAGTCGCAAAGAGTCAGACACGACTGAGCAACTGAAATGAACTGAACTGAACTGAGGGACAATTACTCGACCACTTCAGTCTCCAGTTGTCCTCTTATTTTTATAATTTCATGTATTTATTTTTGACTGTGCTGGGTCTCTTGAGTTTTTCATTTTCCAAAACTGAAACTCTGTCCCCATTAAACACTAAGTACTTATTCCTGACCATATCCCCAGGCCCTGGCATCTACCAATGTACTTTCTGACTTTATGATTTGACTGTTTTTGGGTACCTTGTGTAATTAGAGTCAAAAGAATTTTTCTGTATCTATTGAATATTGGAATGCAATTTTAAGTTTAACTTAATATATGTCCTAGAAATAGACTGTGTTTTTAAATCCTGTGCTATACAGTAGATTCTCATTATCCTGTTTCTTAGATAACTATTGAATCTCATCATGTATTCTATCCCTCTTCCACTTCTGTATTTTATAACAGAATTGTATTTTTTTTCTTCTATTTCTTCAAACACCTCATAAGTGATTCTCTTCCTACCTATAAATTTGAATAAGTTACTAACTACTTTGGTGCTTAAGTCACACATAATCAAGATTGACCATTACCTAATCACTAATTTCTTCAGCAGCCCTAAGTCTTTAATTTTCCTTCATTAATGCTACTCAACTACACATGGTTTCCTGAACATATCAAGAGATTCCTTGACTACATTCCTATTCATGCAAACTTTCTACTTTCCCATCATCACCTGGATCAGAGCATCTCATCCTTTAATTGACAGTTAATAGTTCTTATTTTTCAGTCCATAAGATGTGTCCAACTCTTTGTGACCCCCATGGACTGTAGCATACCAAGCTTTCCTATCCTTTACCATCTCCCAAAGTTTATTCAAATCCATGTCCATTGAGTCAGTGATGCCATCCAACCATCTTATCTTCTGTTGCCCCTTTCTTCTCCTGCCCTCAATCTTTCCAAGCATCAGGGTATTTTCCAATGAGTCAACTCTTTGCATCAAGTGGCCAAAGTATTGGAGCTTCAGCTTCAGCATCAGTCCTTCCAATGAATATTCAGGACTGATTTCCTTTAGGATTGACTGGTTGGATCTCCTTGCAGTGCAAGGGACTCTCAAGAGGCTTCTCCAGCACCAGTTTAAAAGCATTAGTTCTTTGACACTCAGCCTTCTTTATATTTAACCTCTCAAATCCATGCATGACTGCTGGAAAAGCCATAGTTCTGAGTATTTAGACCATAGATGGCAAAGTGATGTCTCTGCTTTATAATACACTGTCTAAGTCGGTCATACCCACTTTAACAGAACTTAATTTCAAAAATTTCCTTACCTAAAATAGCCTTGTCAGTGATAATTTCTATACTGTTTAAGTTAGCATCATGCAATCTTCTGCAGAATGCACAGGTTTAGTCAAAATTAAGGTCATATAGGATCTCTTGTGGAGAATAGCTGCCAGGCATGGGGAACACTTAATACTATTTTCTCAGTTCAGGAGCCAATGAAGAATTAAAGCTGAAATGTTTAAGTTTAGTAAGCCTTCTCAGTAGCAATTTCCTTTCTTTAAAGCTCAGTGTTTGGCCCTATCTGTAAAATCAAATAAAGGATTAAATTAAGGCTAAAAAAAACAGAGTCATGACTATTCCTTATTTCAACATAGGGTTTATGCCAGTTAATCATTCTTGAGACCTGGGCTTTTAAAGTAAAATTCTATGCAAAAGGAGGTAGAGATAAAAATAAGAACAATTTAGCTTTCTCCTCTTTTCCCACTCATCACTCCATATTCCACAGGGGTGTTCAAGGCTTGTTTCTGCAATTTGAAAGCCATGTGGTCCTGTGATGAATAATTTCTGTTATTTAAGCCCCGAAGTTTGTAAATTTCTTTATGGCAACTGTAGAAAACCAATACAGGTACTATTAGTAATTGTAATTAATAAATATTTATATTAATATATAATATAGTTATATTAAATATGAGTGATTGGAATAAATATTTTGTGGAAGACGGTTAAATTCAAAATTGTGAAAGGATTCCATGACAGACATATACTGCTTCTATTGACTTTATGCCACAAATCAGAAAATCAGTGTACCTTGATGATTTGAGCATATATTACATAGAATCACTTTTCCTTCACAACATTTTAATGGTTTAGATCCATTTTAGAACATGATAGTCCCATTTATTAAAACTTTGAGTCTTGTCAAAATAGAGATGGCAAACAGAAAACAAATAAAAATTGCAAATGTTCTCTTATTTGCCCTTGGCATAAGAGAATCAAAAGAGGGTGAAATATGAGAAAAGTAATATGAGAACTTGCTCCCTGAGGTTAAAAAGTGTTTTTCCTAATATGTCATGTTGGGTTGTTCAAAAATAGAATCATGTTATCAATGTAATAACTCTAACAATTTGTCATCATAAACTATTTATACTCAACAATTTAAAATGGATTTAGTAATTAAGTTTTATAAAAGTTTGATTCTTTCATGAAAGATGTTGAAAATATCTTTAACATATTAATGTTAAAAGATTAATATTCCTGTTCTTATTGACATAAATAATGATTTATTTCTAAAGCACAAATTTTGTGGACCAAAAAAGCAAATACTAGTATATTGAGTACAGGTTTTTAAAAATAAACCTCAAATATGCATAGAGAAAAGTGTTTTTTGTTGTTGTTGTTTTGTTTTGTTTTTTAATTTGATGAGCATTAATTGCTCTAGGAGGAAGAAAAAGTATTCATAAAAGCTCCAGGAAATAGTCATTTTAAGCATTATTCCTGTTTCCTTCCTAGAAGTGAAGTGAAGTGAAGTTGCTCAGTCATGTCTGACTCTTTGCGACCCCATGGACTATTTCCTAGGATTAGTTCTAAACACTAAAGTCTTATCAAGTCAGTAACATCGCTGGAGAGGAGGTATCCACTCCTGTGTCTTAATATGTTCTAAGAAGCTGCTACTAAAATATTAAAGACTCTCTGTCTTTCTCAGATATCACCATATCTCCATGTTGGTAACTGTCAAAGGGCCTACTCTAAGAATGGATGTCTGAATAAGTCGTTAAAACAATTTCAATGGAGGTGTCCCATCTTTAAAAAATAGCCTTCTTCAGGCAATATACTCACTTAGCTAGTTCTCAAGCCAGTTACTAGGCCGAGGAAGCTTCACTTACCCTTGTTTTTTCCTTAGCCTTATGGAAAACTTTGGGGATCACCCCACTTTCTTTCATTCCTTAAAGGGGACCACTTTGTCAGCCTTGCTCTACAAATTTCAAGTCACACTGTGGCCCCTTAAAGGGAAACTGTGGCATTGGTCTTTTCTTTATTTTATGTTCTAAGTTGCTTCAGTCATGTCACACTCTTCGTGATTCTATGGACTGTAGCCCAACAGTCTCCTCCATCCATGGGATTCTCCAAGCAAGAATATTAGAGTGGGTTGCCATGCCCTCCTCCAGGGGATCTTCCTGACCCACCCAGGGATTGAACCTGTGTCTCCTGCATTGGTGAGCAGGTTTCTTACCACTAGCACCCTATTTCCCCAAATATATCTGCTGTATATGTCATCACTCTTGAAGCTAACTTCATGTAGTCAGGGGGAAACTTTTCTGCTCAGAGATTCTCACCAGTGGCAGCCTTTTTATTTCTTCTTTCCTCTAATTTTCTCCACTCTTTCAACAACTGAAGTGTTTTTTTTTTTAATCAGATTTTTGACAATTAGAGGAAGTGATAGCTCAAGATATAGTACGCATTTAGCAGTAAAATTCCCAGATTGTTATCTTTTCTTTTTCTATTCTGCCATGAAAACTTTTTCCCTAAGTAGAAGTGACTAATGTTAGATGCATGGGCTAGGAATACAAACATTAGTAATTTCAAACAAGCAAACAAAAAACAGACAATTCACTGAAGCATCAAAATAACAAAATGCACTGTAAATTATCTTAAATATTCGTCATGGAACTAGCTGACTTCATAGGCAACCACTGGTTTTTTTGTAAAGAGCCTGTGATCAAAAGAATGTCCCACTTGGTTTAATGCTATATTATCACTGCTTCACACTTATTTTAGAACAAAGGGGTCTTATATTTTCACTTGGACTAAACTCCATAAGTTATGTTGTATTTGTCATACTAAGGATTACAAAATAACAGCAATTTTCAAGCTAACAGTATAAATTAAGGACAATTATTATAAGTAAAAAAGCCTTTTATTAAATGTGTAGTTATGGTCTAGAACTATAATTTGAAACCATCTGATGGGTTTCCAGGGTGGTTCAGTGGTAAAGAATCCACCTGCCAATTCAGGAGATGTGGGTTTGATCCCTGGATTAGGAAGATGCCCTGCAGGAGGGCATGGCAGCCCACTCCAGTATTTTTGCCTGGAGAATCTCATAGAAAGAGGAGCCTGCGAGCCCACAGTCCATGAGGTCACAGAGTTGGACATGTTTGAGCAACTGAGCACAGCACAATTCATTGAAAGCAAAATCACTGAAAGTGAAAGACATAGCTAAGTTTGTAAGTACTACATGATGCCAATAAAAGTGTATCAAAATATAGCAATGACTTTAATGTTTAAACTGCCAGGTTCACCACAGGCAACTGATCAAGATTCCTCACCTGTATTCCTCCTTTATTTTGTGGCACTTAAATTAGAGATTTTTGTTTTTGTACTCACTATTTCATTGTCCCCGGGGACGTTAACATACATGAAATAGGCAAACCATTACCTTGAATCCTAAGTTTCTTGAGCTCTTTGTGTCTAGTGATATTTTCTTTTTCTATATCAACTTTGCCACTAACTTAAAAAAAACTACCCTGAATTTATCATTGTTTGAAACCTCTGTTCTTCTAGGTAAAATCATTCAGAGACTCAAACTTGTATCTGAAATGTATTTTGTTACAGTTTGCTTGCTCAGTTGCTTTCTATATATTTCAAATAATCAAGACATCAAAACCATTGTTATATTAAATGCTCTCCAATTAAAATCTAAATTAGTTTTTCAACTGTATTAAAAAGATATCTCAAATCTAGTATGTTTGTAATATATAGACAAATTGATAAAACATCCACGTAAAATCATGGGCAAAATGATATTTAGTTTATCAAATGAAAAAGAAAAATATTTTCTGTTACCACAGAAGGTAGAATTTTAGAAAAAAAAATACTAAGCAATCTAAAGAGACGTCATAGTGATAAACTTTAAAATAAAAAAAAATAAGCAAGATCTACAATACCATTGGTCTTCCCTGATTGCTCAGACAGTAAAGCGTCTGTCTGCAATGCAGGAGACCCGGGTTCGACCCCTGGGCCAGGAAGATCCCCTGGAGAAGGGAATGGCAACCCACTGCAGTATTCTTGCCTGGAAAATCCCATGGACAGAAAAGCCTGGTGGGATACAGTTCATGGGGTGGCTAAGAGTCGGACACGGCTAAGCACTTTCACTTTCAGAATACCATACTTATAATACTGTCTGGTGGCTCAGATGATAAAGAATCTGCCTGCAATGCGGTAGACCTACTCCAATATACTTGCATGGAGAATCACATGGACAGAGGAGCCTGGTTGGCTATATAGTCCATGGGGTCACAAAGAGTTGGACATGGCTGATCAACTAACACTTCTGCTTTCATAATGCCAAATGATTTGTATTTAATTATAGTCATAAGTAACTCAGTGGGAGAATTAACTAACATAATTTCAAATTGCTTTTGGCTCAAAAAGAGGTAACTATATCAAAATAAAAAGGATAAGGATAAAGTTTGAGTTAACTTAGGAGAAATATGAAGATAAATATCCTTTCACCTTTTAATAACTAAACTTTCCAATTTTATTTAAAGAATTTCAAACTATTTCTTTAAAAATGCTGATATCTCTCAAGCAAACTCTTAATAAAATGAAAGATTAAATACTAGAAAGATTTTTAAAAAATAGTTGAGTAATTATCAACTTAAAATGTAAAATATTAAAAAAAACGATAATCAGGAATTGGAGGACATGTGCTACTGTAATCATTTATGAGTAAGCATTATCAAGATAATACAATCAACTGAATATACTTAATAAAACTGAAATTACCATGAGAACATTCAACAGAATACCTCTTCACACTAGAAGAATATCTTTTAAAATAAAAGTATAAAAAAGCTTAAATATTAAAACTAATAAAGGATTTTTGCAACATAATTAAAGATAACTATTCAAAAGTAACATTTTATTCTGTTCTGATAACGTGCACCCACATTATTACAAAAACATTTTACATTTTCAGTAACCAAAAATATCTGCAGTATTGAATAAAAATAAGATAAAAATCTCCATTAATAAAACAAAACTTATTGAAGAATATTACAAAAATGAATCAGGTTGGGAAAATTTTATACTGAAAATGTTACTTCTCCTCAAAGTTACCTTTGGATATTTGTTTCTAACAGCATTTTATTAATACAGAACAATTTGAATTATTAACTATAAAAGGCCTCTTGTTTGACCACTTCCAATTTGCCTTGATTCATGGACCTGACATTCCAGATTCCTATGCAGTATTGCTCTTTACAGCATCGGGTCTTGCTTCTATCACCAGCCACATCCACAACTGGGTATTGTTTTTGCTTTGGCTCCATCCCTTCATTCTTTCTGTAGTTATTTCTCCTCTGATCTCCAGTAGCATAATTGGGCACCTTGGTATCCTATCATATTGCTTTTTCATACTGTTCATGGGTTCTCAAGGCAAGAATATTGAAGTGGCTTGCCATTCCCTTCTCCAGTGGACCATGTTCTGTCAGACCTCTCCACCATGACCCGTCCTTATTGGGTTGCCCCCCAGGCATGGCTTGGTTTCATTGAGTTAGACAAGGCTGTGGTTCTAGTGTGATTAGATTGACTAGTTTTCTGTGAGTATGGTTTCAGTGTGTCTGTCCTCTGATGCCCTCTTGCAACACCTACCATCTTACAAAGAATGCTCAAACTACTGCACAATTGCACTCATCTCACATGCTAGTAAAGTAATGCTCAAAATTCTCCAAGCCAGGCTTCAGCAATAAGTGAACCATGAACTACCTGATGTTCAAGCTGGTTTTAGACAAGGCAGAGGAACCAGAGATCAAATTGCCAACATCCATTGGATCATGGAAAAGCAAGAGAGTTCCAGAAAAACATCTATTTCTGCTTTCTTGACTAGGCCAAAACCTTTGACTGTGTGGATAACAATAAACTGTGGAAAATTCTGAAAGAGACAGGAATATCAGACCACCTGACCTGCCTCTTGAGATACCTGTTTGCAGGTCAGGAAGCTACAGTTAAAACTGGACATGGAACAAGAGACTGGTTCCAAATAGGAAAAGGAGTTTGTCAAGGCTGTATATTGTCACCCTGCTTATTTAACTTATATGCAGAGTACATCATGAGAAACGCTAGACTGGAAGAAACACAAGCTGGAATCAAGATTGCTGGGAGAAATATCAATAACCTCAGATATGCAGATGACACCACCCTTACGGCAGAAAGTGAAGAGGAGCTAAAAAGCCACTTGATGAAAGTGAAAGAGGAGAGCGAAAAAGTTGGCCTAAAGCTCAACATTCAGAAAACGAAGATCATGACATCCAGTCCCATCACTTCATGGGAAATAGATGGGGAAACAGTGGAAACGATGTCAGACTTTATTTTTGTGCGCTTCAGAATCACTGCAGATGGTGACTGCAGCCATGAAATTAAAAGACGCTTACTCCTTGGAAGAAAAGTTATGACCAACCTAGATAGTATATTCAAAAGCAGAGACATTACTTTGCCGACTAAGGTGCGTCTAGTCAAGGCTATGGTTTTTCCTGTGGTCATGTATGGATGTGAGAGTTGGACTGTCAAGAAGGCTGAGTGCCAAAGAATTGATGATTTTGAACTGTGGTGCTGGAGAAGACTCTTGAGAGTCCCTTGGTCTTCAAGGAGATCCAACCAGTCCATTCTGAAGGAGATCAACCCTGGGATTTGCTTGGAAGTAATGATGCTAAAGCTGAAGCTCCAATATTTTGGCCACCTCATGCGAAGAGTTGACTCATTGCAAAAGACTCTGATGCTGGGAGGTATTGGGGGCAGGAGGAGAAGGGGGCGACAGAGAATGAGATGGCTGGATGGCATCACTGACTCGATGGATGCGAGTCTGAGTGAACTCCAGGCATTGGTGATGGACAGGGAGGCCTGGCATGCTGTGATTCATGGGGTCGCAAAGAGTCTTACATTACTGAGCGACTGAACTGAACTGATACAGATATAAGGCAGAAGGAAATGGCAACCCATTCCAGTATTCTTGCCTGGACAACCCCATGGACAGAGGAGCATGGCAGGCTATAGTCTGTGGAGTCACAAAGAGTCAGACACGACTGAAGCAACTTACTGTACATGCATAAAGGTATAAAGCAAAGTCAATTTGATGCACGAGGGATAAAAACTTGCAGCAAGCAGACAATTTTATTAAGGGGTTCTGATGCCTCTGGTAATAAAAGGCAGAAATTTTCAACTTTTAATCTCTTAAAAATTATTGAAGACCCCAAAATGCCCTTTTCATTTGAGGCATGTCTGTTAATATATTTTATATTGCAAATGAAAACAGAGAAATAAAAATAATTATTAAAAAATTAGCCTTATTATTGACATACTTTAGGAAAATATATTTTCTCTAGTCAAAATTTAGTGTAAAAGATAGCACTACTAAACATTTTTAACACTATAAAATGACTGGCAAGAAAGAAAACAGCTGATTTTTGTAATCTTCTATATTCAAAATGTTTCCTATGGTATTTGTTTGAATATATGGAAAACATTCTCACTCATGACATTGAGAAAGAGGGATTATTTAAAACTAATATGGTTATGAATATCCATTTTAATATTATAACTTTTCTTGACTAGTTGCAGATTACATCAGTTTCAATTTGACATCTAAAACCATATCAAAGCATTTTGAACTTTCCTTAAAAGTTATTGATCTATGTTTCTCTGAGAGTTTCTTACTTTGCAATTCATGTTGTGTAATACCATTAATTTATAATTTAAAAATATTGTTTAGTGCTTCCACAAATTTTCCAGATGCTGATGTATTTCATTAGATAACATTAAGATACATTTATTAATCACAACAAATATCATCAGACAATTCTTTGTGTTGAGAACACGTCATGCTTAAGATGGCAGATGCAAGTTTTCCAAAATGCTAATCTGAACTTGAAAACTCACATTTTATTTTTGACAACAGATATGTTGCTTCCGTTGAATCACTTCCTTCATTTTGAAAATAGCTACCAAATATCCCATCTGAGCAATCACTGTTAATCATTGTTTCAAAAGTACTTTTTCTTGATGCGACTATTGTATACTCGTAGGAAGCAGAAGTGTGTCATGTGTATTTCTCATTTCATCACATGAAACATTAAAAAGCAATGACTTAAAAAATTAATATTTACTACTGCGTCAAGGATATTTGTTATGGAAACTGGCTTTTAATTTTTTTTTCCTATATCTAATATCGAAGATCATGACTACTAGGTCATCCTATGAATGCCTTACTTTGAGAATGAACATTTTCCCCCTCACCATTCCCCTCATTGCTTTTACATCATCAAACCAAATTTCAACATGAATTTAAAGGCAAATAATACAAATGACATCTTAGCTGTATTGTGAGATAGTTTTGGTCTCATAGAACCCTTCTGCTGGAGATACCTAAGGATAGTTATTACTTTTCCCCTCTTCTCCCAAACCCTCATTTGCTTAACCCTAGTCCCATGAACAATTTTTCATGAAACCTTGAAATCTGTTTATTTGGAAGACCTGCTTTTTGCAGCTATGTCACCAAGCAGCTATAAAATGCTCAACAAGTGAATCAAAGGGAGAACCTATCAAGCTCAATTATAATTCCTGAAGTTAAATATGGCAGACCTAACTATGGGGGTGTAGAGAGCAATCAGTCCCTTCACTCTTTGGAGGCTGTGTTCCAAAACAGCATTTCAAACACAGTGGAAGATCAGTTTCAGTGAGTACCTATTATAACAGGTGTCAAATAGGTATCAGTGTATTCCAGGGATCTGCTTCTGTGAGGGAATACACAAATGCTTAAGTAAGCATTTATCCAGGGTGATATATTTTCTATTGATGACCTGACAAGAACAAGGAATCATAGTGGACATTCTGTATTGTTCCCAGGGGATTTTGCTTTTATCATTATATTTGATCTCTTTTTTCGCTGGAAATACTCTTCAGAGTTCCTTGGACAGCTAGCTAGGGGATCAAACTAATCAATACTAAAGGAAATCAACCCTGAATATTCATTGGTAGGACTGATGTTGAACCTGAAGCTCCAGTACTTGGCCACCTGATGCAAAGAGCTGACTCCTGGAAAAGACCCTGATGCTGTGAATGATTGAGGGCAGGAGAAGAAGGAGATGACAGAAGATGAGATGGTTGGATGGCATCATCGACCCAATGGGCATGATTTTGAGCAAACTCCAGGACACTGAAGGACAGGGAAGCCTGGCGTGCTGTAATTCATGGGATCACAAAGAGTCAGACATGACTGAGCCATTGGACAACAGCAACAAATAATTTTGTATCTATTCTTCTGACTTTCTCAAGGATAGTGGCCAACTTTCTTAATTACTTTAATCATCAATCTGCTACCTAAAACTTGAGATTATAATGCCAACAGCTCTACAGAAATATCAACTTTAGAGAATAATAATTTATGCTATCAAAGTTATTTTGTATCAAGAAATAATCTTTGGAGTAGTTTGAAAATAGAATTTGATTGCCAAATTTTAGTGTATTTCAGAGAGGAACTCATTATCGTAGCACATTTTCCAGAGAGTACAGACCTGCAAAATCCATCTTGTGAGGAGAAACCACTTCACCATATATTCACTTTTGGTCTATTAAGTTTAAAGTACCAAATTGACTATTCTGATCTCTTTTCTGTGGTGTTGGAGAAGACTCTTGAGAGTCCCTTGGACTGCAAGGAGATCCAATCAGTCCATTCTAAAGGAGATCAGTCCTCGCTGTTCTTTGGAAGGAATGATGCTAAAGCTGAAACTCCAGTATTTTGGCCACCTTATGTGAGGTGTTGACTCATTTGAAAAGATTCTGATGCTGGCAGGAATTGGGGGCAGGAGGAGAAGGGGACAACAAAGGATGAGATGGTTGGATGGCATCACCGCCTCGATGGACGTGAGTTTGAGTGAACTCTGGGTGTTGGTGATGGACAGGGTACCTGGCGTGCTGCAATTTATGGGGTTGAAAAGAGTCAGACACGACTGAGTGACTGAACTGAACTGAACTGAATTTTTTTTCTAACATATAAGAAATATATTAAGGAATAAAAATACATCCATTAATTGTATTGAAATTTATATACTAGGCAGCATATCTCTTGAATACCTATTGTCTTGAAAATAGGGATTTGATTTTTTAAATTGTTTATATTCACCTGTGGCTAATTTTAAGTGGTTTAAGCTGATTAAATACCTTTTTTCATTTTTGCTGTATAATTCTTATACATTTTTCATTTACCTCTGCATGAAAGGCAACTAAGATAGTATACTGTTACACACACTTCCTGTTGCAATTTAACTTACACATTATTGTTATGTTGTAAGAGAAAACAGCAGGCTTCACAACAGTGATCACATTTCATAGCTGCTAAAATGTTCAAATATCTGTAACTTTGTATTCATCTGCAGGAATTCATTTTCTTCATGTTCTTTTAAGACTTGAAATTCACATGCATTTCACACAAAGCATCAGTATTAACATGCCATATTCAAACATGGCAAACTTTTTTTTTTTTTAGATTTGCCACTTTGAAGTATTCTACTCTTTTCCCCAAAAAATGTTTCCAAAATATCAAGATGAAACTCGGTTTCCAATAGGAAAAATTATGTCATTTTATTAAAAAGTACTCAAGATTAAAAAAAAAAAATAGTTCTTAGCATTGTAATCAATAGTTTTCAATATGCATATATTTCAATCTAAATATACCTTCTTCCCAATAGGAACTACATTCATATAATGATATTTTTATAGAATTTGCTACAAACATTTTTGCTTAATGATAGCTCTATAAATACTGCATTGTTTTATCTTACTTTTATGTGTATGTATGTGTGCATGTTATGTCGCTTCAGTCATGTCTGATTCCATGAAATGCTATGGACTGTAACCCACCAGGCTCCTCTGTCCATGGGATTTTCCAGGCAAGAGTACTGGAGTGGGTTACCATGCCCTCCTCCAGGAGCTTTTTGTGACTCAGGTATCAAATTGGTGTCTCTTGTCTCTGCTGCATTGGCCAATGGGTTCCTTAATTCTAAAGGCACCTGGGAAGCCCTTTTTATGTGTGTAGGCTGGATTGATATGTAGATGAATTGTGCTGAGTTATTCAGCTTTTCATTTACTTCACTCAACATTTCTATAGACCATTCAAAATTGCTCTGAGAAAACCTAATCAATTTAATTTTTAAAGCTATTATACTAATACTACATGGTGTGCATTGACCATGTTTTATCTATTTTTTCAGGTTGATCAACATGTTTTTGCAAGTTTTCATTATCACACATACTCTTATAAAGAATTTTCCTACACAAGTCTGTTCTCATTACTGTATTAGAGTTTTATATAGTATATTACCAAGAGTAGATTAGTGAGTTTAAGGTTCACTAAATAGTGATAAATTGCTCTCTGAAATGGCTATATCATTTGAAGCTCTTAGCATCAGTGCCTGAACTTCCATTTCAGCATTTCCTGCAAATATTTATTTAACTACATGCTTTATTTGTTTTATTCAACTTATTTAAACTGAAATAGTTTGCACATTTCACCCAACCCCTAACCTGTGCCTCTGGTAACCAACAATCTGTTCTATTAGCTTACATCTATTGCTTATGTATGTGTGTACGGATTTTGTTTCCATATGAGAGCCTTTCCATATAGAGCCTTTCGCTTTCTTTTCCCGACTTAGCATCAGTTCAGTTCAGTTCAGTTCAGTCGCTCAGTCGTGTCCGACTCTTTGCGAACTCATGAATAGCAGCACGCCAAGCCTCCCTGTCCATCACCAACTCCCGGAGTTCACTCAGACTCACGTCCATCGAATCAGTGATGCCATCCAGCCATCTCATCCTCTGTCGTCCCCTTCTCCTCCTGCCCCAAATCCCTCCCAGCATCAGAGTCTTTTCCAATGAGTCAATTCTTCGCATGAGGTGGCCAAAGTACTGGAATTTCAGCTTCAGCATCATTCCTTCCAAAGAAATCCCAGGGCTGATCTCCTTCAGAATGGACTGGTTGGATCTCCTTGCACTCCAAGGGACTCTCAAGAGTCTTCTCCAACACCACAGTTCAAAAGCGTCAATTCTTTGGCACTCAGCCTTCTTCACAGTTCAAATCTCACATCCATACATGACCACTGGAAAAACCATAGCCTTGACTAGACGGACTTTAGTTGGCAAAGTAATGTCTCTGCTTTTGAATATGCTATTTAGGTTGGTCATAACTTTTCTTCCAAGGAGTAAGTGTCTTTTAATTTCATGGCTGCAGTCACCATCTGTAGTGATTATCCTCCATATTTTTATGTAGTGTGCTATCTCAATTTGCTCTTTGCTGCATAATGAAAATATGGTTTTAAAAATCATATCCTATTTATATTCTTAGTATACCACTTTATGTGGTTTTCCCAGTTGTTTTTTTTTTTTTTTCTATTTGAAATAGGAAATTATTTGAAAATGAGTTTGGCTTAACAGTTTCGCAAACTCATATATAGAATAAATAATACAAGCTTCTACCAGTTTGTCCACTGCCTAGATTCTACCACCTCAGGTTAACCATATTCTAAAAAATTGCTGAAATTCCAATACTTTGGCTACCTGATGCAAATAACTGACTCATTTGAAAAGACCCTGATGCTCGGAAAGATTGAAGGCAGGAGGAGAAGAGGATGACAGAGGATGAGACGGTTGGATGGCATCACCGACTCAATGGACATGAGTTTGAGTAAACTCTAGGAGTTGGTGATGGACAAAGAGGCTTGGTGTGCTGCAGTCTATAGGGTCTCAAAGAGTCAGTCATGATTGAGCAACTGAACTGAACTGAAAAAATTGTTTAGAAAATTTTGTTATATTCAGAACTGTTTAGAAAATTCAGTCACATTTTATAATTATCTGTTATCTTTTTAAAAATCATTTTTCAAAAGTTTTCTCCTGATAAAGTTCATGCTTTAGATGCATGCCTTCAAGTCATTCATTTGGAAAATTTACCTAGCTGTATCCTATGTTTTCCTATATGTAGGACCTAAACCAATTTTTAACTGTTCTGTAAATGTTGCTACATTTCCTTTCATCTGGTAATGAATCTTATCCAGTGTGTTTTTTGAATGCATATTTGATTATGTGTAGACAATGTTTTCATTTTTTTATTAAGTTGCTTTTGTCTGTAATATATCATATGCATTCAATTTTTAAATTTTAAATGGCAAATGTATCATTTAAAATAATTTGCTCATATCCATTTATATAATTGTTTTTTGTTATTCTAAAATATTTCTTTTCTGAGACAATGTTTTTATTGATTTTTCCCTACTTTTTTTTTTTTTTAAATCTGTAGCTTAGATCAACTGGTTTGGTTCAGGTTCTTACTTGAGTCTAACTTGTGATAAGATTTTAAAATACCTTCCACTTAAATAATGTACTGCTTATTTTGATGCTAATATATCCTATTAAGAAACAGTTTCAGATTTGTAAGTGTAATTGAAGTGAACAGTCATCAAAACCAGGATCCTGCGTTCAAATTAAGACCTCGGTGAAAGCAAAGAAATTTTAAAAGCATTATACTGTTGCATTCTGTCAAAAATAAAAATGGAAGCAAAAAGAAAATGAGGTGTTTAACTTGGAGACTCCTTTTAGAACAATTCATAATTACAAAAATGAAAAATAAAGAAATTAAGAAAATAGAAAAAGATGGTCCCTTCAGTTCTACATTGCAAGAAATGAGGGAAGAATGTGGGAAAAAATTGTGATAATTAATTAATAAGTGAATTACAAATTATTTTATATATAACCTAAGGTTATGTATATCATAGTTTATAGAAAATTATCAAAACTTTATAATTAATTCCCATTTAAATGTTTCAAATTTGTATTATTTCTGATATTACTTTTTTAAATTGAAATATTGTTATTTTACAGGATTGTTTTTAGTTTCAGGTATACAGTATAGTGATTCAGTATTTTTGTAGGTTATATTCCATTATAGATTATTACAAGATCTTGAATATATTTTGCTCTAGTGTACAGTGTATTCTTGTTGCTTATCAATATTTATATGTTAATTTCAACCACCAATTTGTCCGTTCCTCTTTTCTTCACCCTTTGGTAATCACAAGTTTTACAATATCTATGAGTTTATGTATATACATTCACTTGAATTATTTTTTAGGTTACATATATAAGTACTATCATGTAGTACTTGTCTTTCACTATCTTACTTACTTTACTTGTTATTGTATTCTTGAGGTCCATCCATGGTGCTTCAAATAGCAGCATAATTTTTTGTTTCTGAGTAATATTCCATTGTAAATATACAGCATATATATACATTATCTTTTTCTTTTAATTGGCAGCTAATTACTTTACAATATTGTGGTTTTTTACATGCATTCACATGAATCAGTCATGGATGTGAATGTGTTCCCCATCCTGAACCTCCCTCCCACCTACACCACATTATCTTAATTCAGTCACTTGTTGATGGGGATGTCTTTGCTTTTGTAAATACTGATGTTATGAAACTAGGGTGCATGGAGGTTTTCTGGATATATACCCAGGATGAGACTGCAGATCATATGGTAGCTCTATTTTTACTTTAAGCAAACCTGTACAGTTTTCTGTACTGTCTGTAGCACCAATTTATATCTCCCCCCCCCAATTTTTGGGGTTCCCTGATAACTCAGTTGGTAAAAATCCACCTGCAACTCAGGAGACCCTGGTTTGATTCCTGGGTCAGGAAAATCCCATGGAGAAGGGAAAGGCTACCCATTCCAGTATTCTGGCCTGAAGAATTCCAAGAGGGACTGCAAGGAGTCAGACACAACTGAATGACTTTCACTTTCAATAGTGTATGAGGGTTCGCTTTTCTCAACATTCTCCACATCACATTTACTTACTACTCCTTTTCTTAACCCGTAATGTAGATACATTTTTTTTTTTTGCTGCTTGATTTGAATACTGCAACTAGGTACTTACTTTCATGTCATAGTCTGATTAGTAACACTAAATGAATTAGTATTAATTAATTCACTATGTGAATTAGCTTAATTCTCCTAGATCCTCATAATCAAAAATTTGTGATAAAAAATTAAATTACTTCAAGATCATCTTTCACTTTTTTGATGATTGACCTTGTATATTATATATAATATATGTAAATATTTTATAGTTAAATACAAAAAATTCCACTCACATTTTTAATAGTAAAATTTCCTCATGCTTGCAGTTTTTTCCAGATTTTTATTTTCAATTTTTCATTTATGGAATATTATGTGATGGAGAGAGTGTACTGGATGCTTGTTAATTTGCTGAACTAGATTCTGTTTAATATTCTTACCAACGTGATTTTGAGGAAAGCACAATGCCTGAAGGTTAGAGTTAATTTTAATCAAATTCTACTGTTATATTGAGGATACAAACTGGCAATGTTTATTTTGAACACAAATAATTTCATTTAAAATATCAGAAATAACTCACTCTGCTTTTGAACTATATATTATACATATAAAATCACTAATAACTCTTCTTGAATAGTTCAATGATACCATTTAATTTTTTCTTATTGAATTATTCTACTAATAGATTATTATTGGCCGTGCTTTGTATACTATTTCACTGAGTCTTTGTAGCGACTCCCACATCATACTGCTAACATGATAAATTAAATATCTAGCCTATGGTGGTGATTTTTTGTTTACTTTGTTTTTCTTCAGCTATTCATGGTTGCTAGTATGTTAGGAAATAATTGTTTGATTTATTTACTTATTCATGAAGCTTATGGGAAATGATGTACATTTGGCCATAACATCTTTCTTAATCCCTCCGTGTGAAAATGTAGATTATAGCATAATTAAATAATCTTTCCATGGATGAAAATGATAACTATAATCATTGCATGTTGTCAGCCACAATGTTATATAAATATGTAAGTTAAGAGAATTAGAGTTTATTGCTACAGTATTAATGACTTCATTTCAATTGCTTTATTTTTAGATTCCTAGGGGTCCTGTGAAACCATATGAAAAAGGTTTCTACAATTGTGATTTCTCATAGCGATCCATGAAACACAAGTTAAAGAAAACAAATATGTTTATGTTCATACTAAATAAATTAATGTGGAAAAATATATGGCAAATAGAATACCATGAGTTAAGTTTACTAAAAATATGAGCTAATTTACTATAGTTTCTCAATATATTAATTATAAATTACTTCCATAAATATTTTTTAACTATCAAAAACATTTATTTTTCTTTCTTAGATCTGGCTAGAAACTGAACTTATTATAAACAAATGTTGCCATTTTAGAGAACAAAACTTGAAATATAAGGATATTTGCTCTTTATCCATGTAGATAGATGTAGACATAAACTCTTAAGTACTTGATAAACATCATAAGCTTTTTCAGTGCATTTTATGGCAGGCTTAACCCATATAGATGTGGTTTTGAAAATTTAAAATGCATGCATATATCAGTTTTTAAACTATTGGCATATTTATTGATATAGCTGTTGATATAGTTACTTATTAACATCTTAATATTTACTAATTGTTTGTATTACATTCACAATGCCAATAGTAAGTTGAATATTCTACCCATTGCTTTCAATTTATTATTAGTAAAACATTAACTGTTTCATACAAACTTCTAAATATTCTGTCAACATGCAAAGGGTCTTCTCTTGTTAACATAAAATGGGGTGACTTTCTAGTTTCTCCAAAACTATATTTTTTGCATGCAAGTTGTATAAACACCTTTCTCATTTTGCTTTATTTTTCTCATTTAGTATTTTCTCTCATTAATAGCAAAATATAAACAGGTAATGAGTCATTAAATGCTTTTTTTCTCATTTATGTGCTTCATATCTCTCTATTACAGTTCTCATGTTTCAAACAAATTGCCTGGGATATGGTATTTACAATCTTTTCATTTAGGTTGAATTGTTTAGACAAATTAAAAACAGTGTCTACCAATAATAAGCAGTTATAAATGGCCAACATCAATCAGAATTAAAGAAGAGTAGTTGAAGATTTTTAACTTTCTCAAATTGGCAAAATTTAAAAAGGAAACATGTTAATGCATATATTGATTGACTTAAGTATGAAACAGATGACAGTGGTACACTGTTGGCAGATATGCAAGTTGTAAATTTCCTGTGTTGTAATTTACAAAATTTTAAAGCATTAATAACCTTAATATCTGTGAAGATGAATATCATTAACTTCTCTTTCTGAAAAATATTCAAAATGAATAATAACAAAAAGTGTATCACTAAGATCTGTAGCAGACCATCATTTACACACTGAAAATATTAGAGTATATTCAGATAGATACAACAAGACATAATAATATATAGAACTAATGTTTAAATGGAGGGTCAGATAAAATCATCACATGAAAACAAAACTGAAGTTTTTAAAGAAAATAATATTAGGTTGGTGCAAACATAATTGTGGTTTCAAACCATGAATTTTAAATAATTATAACTAGGATCAAACATATATTTTTAATCAAAGTAGGAACCATTATGATCAACACATGTTTGCCAATGAGAAATAAGGTGTTTTTATTTATTATTGTTATTTTTAATTCCTGTAGCATAAACATCTGTATTTTAGGATTCAACAACTCTTGGAAAGCATGTTCTGCCTCCTGCTGGTTGTAGAAGTGTTTTCCCTGAACAGGGTTGTCCAAATGCTTGAAGAAGTTGTAGTCAGTTGGTGAGAGGTCAGGTGATTATGGTAGATGAGGCAAAATGTTATAGCCCAATTCATTCCACTTTTGAAGCATTGGTTGTGCCACATGCAGTTGGACGTTGTCGTGGAGAAGAATTAGGCCCTTTCTGTTGACCAATGTTGGCTGAAGGCATTGCAGTTTTCCATGCAGCTCATCAATTAGCTGAGCATACTTCTCAGATGTAATGGTTTCACCAGCATTCAGAAAGATGTGGTGGATCAGAGTGCACCAGACCACCAAAAAATGACCATGACCTTTTGTGGTATATGTTTGGCTTTGGGAAATGCTTGAAGTGTCTTCTCAGTCCAACCACTAGCTGGTCATTTCTGCTAACTGTATAAAATCCACTTTTTGTCGCACATCACAAACCATTCAAGAAATTGTTTGCTGTTGTTCCATAGAATAAGAGAAGATGACACTTCAAAATGATGATTTATTTGATTTGCAATCAGCATATGAGGCACCCACTTATTGCACTTTTTCAAGTTTCCAGTTTGTTTCAAATGCCGTACAACCATAAAATGGTCAATATTGAGTTCTTCAGCAACTTCTCATGTAGTTGTAAAAGGATCAGCTTCAAAAATGGCTCTCAGTTATCATTGTCAACTTCTAATAGCTGGCCACTGTGCTCCTTATCTTCAAGGCTTTCATCTCCTTTGCAAAATTTCTTAAACCACCACTGCACTGTCCATTTGATATGATTGTAAAATACTCGGATTGCATGAAGAGTAGAAGCTGGAATCAAGACTGCTGGGAGAAATATCAATAACCTAAGATATGCAGATGACATAACCCTAATGGCAGAAAGTGGAGAGGAAACAAAGAGCCTCTTGATGAAGGTGAAAGAGAGTGAAAAAGCTGGTTTAAAACTTAACTTTCAAGAAATGAATATCATAGCATCCAATACCATTACTTCCTGGAAAATTGATGGGGACACAATGGAAACAGTGAGAGACTGTTTTTTCTTGGGTTTAAAAAATCACTGCAGATGGTGACTGCATCCATGAAATTAAGACTGTTGCTCCTTGGAAGAAGAGCTGTGATAAAACTTGACAGCATATTAAAAAATAGAGACATCACTTTGCTGACAAAAGTCCATATAGTCAGAGTTATGGTTTTTCCATTAGTCATGTATGGATGTAAGAGCTGGACCATAAAGGATCTGGGTATCAAAGAATTGATGCTTTTGAGCTGTGATGCTGGAGAAGACTCTTAAGAGTTCGTTGGACAGTGAGGGGATCTTACATCCATACATGACTCCTGGAAAACCCGAACCTTGGTTGGCAAAGTAATGCTGACTTAAATTCACCCATTCCAGTTCATTTTAATTCACTGATTCCTAAATTGTCGATATTCACTCTTGCTGTCTGCTGTTTGATGACTTCTATTTTACCTTAATTCATGGATCTAACATTCTGGTTCTTATGAAATATTGTTTATTATAGCATTGGACTTTATAATTTCACCACCAGACACATCCACAACTGTGTGTCATTTCTGCTTTTGCTCAGCCTCTTCATTCCTTCTGAAGCTATTTCTCTGCTCTTCTCCAGTACCATACTGGGCACCTACCAAGTGGGGGAGTTCATCTTTCAGCATCATATCTTTTTGCTTTTTCATATTGTTCATGGTATCCTCAAGGCAAGCATGCTGAATGGTCTACTATTGTCTTCTTTAGTGGACCACATTCTGTCAGAACTCTCCACCATGACCCTTCCATCTTGGGTGGCTCTGTATGGCATGCTTCTTAGTTTCATTGAGTTAGGCAGGGCTGTGATCCATGTAATCATTTTGGTAGTTTCCTGTGGTGGTGGTTTTCATTCTGTCGGCCCTCTGACAGATGAGGATAAGATCTGTGGAGCTTCCTTATGGGAGTGACTGGCTTTTGGGAAAATGGATATTGCTCTGGTGGGCAGGCCATGCTCAGTAAATCTTTAATCCAGTTTTCTGTTGATGGGTGGGGTTGTGTTCCCTCCCTGTAGTTTTGCCTGAGGCCTATCTATGGTAGGGGTAATGACGGTAATGGAGGTAATGACCTCCTTCAAAAGGACTTATTCCAGCATCTGTGGCTCCCAGGACTGTTGTAGTCAGTGCCTCTGACCCCATGGCAGGCCACTGTCAACCCACGCCTGTGACGGAAACTCCTGGGCGTTCACAGGCAAGTCTGGCTCAGTCTCTTGTGGGGTCACTACTCATTTCTCCTGGGTCCTGGTGAAAGTGAAGTCGCTCAGTCTTGTCCGACTCTTTGTGACCCCATGGAGTGTAACCTATCAGGCTCCTCTGTCCATGGGATTTTTCAGGCAAGAGTACTGGGTCCTGGTGTGCCCAAGGTTATGTTGTGTCCTCTAAGGGTCTGTTTCCTCAGTCCTGTGGAAGTTGTGTAATCAAATCCCACTGACCTTCAAAAGTCAAATTGTCTGAGGGTTCTCAGTTCCTTTGCCAAATTCACAGTTTGGGAAATCTTTCAATTCAGTTCAGTTCAGTCACTCAGTTGTGTCCGACTCTTTGCAACCCCATGAATCGCAGCATGCCAGGCCTCCCTGTCCATCACTAACTCCCAGAGTTCACTCAGACTCACATCCATTGAGTCAGTGATGCCATCCAGCCATCTCATCCTCTGTTGTCCCCTTCTCCTCCTGCCCCCAATCCCTCCCAGCATCAGAGTCTTTTCCAATGAGTCAACTCTTCACATGAGGTGGCAAAAGTACTGGAGTTTCAGCTTTAGTATCATTCCTTCCAAAGAAATCCCAGGGTTGATCTCCTTCAGAATGTACTGGTTGGATCTCCTTGCAGTCCAAGGGACTCTCAACAGTCTTCTCCAACACCACAGTTCAAAAGCATCAATTCTTCGGCACTCAGCCTTCTTCCCAGTCCAACTCTCACATCCATACATGACCACAGGAAAAACCACAGCCTTCACTAGACAGACTTTAGTCAGCAAAGTAGTCTCTGCTTTTGAATATATTATCTAGGTTGGTCATAACTTTTCTTCCAAGGAAATCTGTTGTGGGCCCTAAAACTTCTCCAACTTTTGGTGGTTAATTCTTCCATTTAATATCACTGGTAACAGAAGGCTAATTGGAGAACTGTTGGTCATTTTGGTTGGTTGGTTTCTACTCTGTCTTATTCATTATGATACTCCCTCATCTCTATAATCTCCATTTATCTTACTCATATATTCCCATAGAAGTTTTTACTTTTAACCATGCTATATCTTGCACCTGTATATTGAATTTCTTGTCTCTCCTTAATCAAAACACAAGTCCTGTGAATGCAAAGGTTATTTTTCCTTTGTTTTTTTCAATAGAGGATGCCTAGAATTTTGAATAGTATTTAGAATATAGTTAGTTCTCAAATAATGTTTGCTGAATCAATGATGAATGTCAACTTATTTCATGATATGAGTTTTTTGGTTTTTTGCTTATTTGCAAACATGTTTATTTGAACTTCATCTAGAAAATTGTAACAAATCTGTTTGAGGAGATACTAATCTAGAGAAAAAATTGAATAAGGGTGTGGACCATCTCCGTCACTTTAGATGACTGTGTCATTTTGGGGTCCTTTGCATGTGCTTATAATGTGAATTTTAATCCTAAATTCATGAGTCTCAACCCCTGTTTAAGGATTCTCAGAGAAAACCATCTCATTCACCCATAAAGTAGTGACACTGTCACTTCTCTATCACTTTTTGAACACTTCACTTTTGTTTTTTTTTTTTATTTTTTTATTTTTTCTGGTAGACTTTTACTGAGAGTTTTCTTGCACATACCCATGTTTTTTGTTGTTGTTGTTGTTGTTGTTGTGTTTTTTTTTAATAATTTGAGCTTATACCTCATTTCTTATATTCAGAAAAATCATGAAAGATTTTCCTTTTGTGACACTATGACTGTTAGTTGTCCAGTGATAAAACCTGGCTTCAGTACCCACTTTGAATTCGTATAAATGCTTCCTATTTGGCAAATGAGAATTTCCCCTACTTTCTTGAAATCTCAGTTATGATTTTTAAGTAACCTTTAAAAGAATGAAAACTAACCCAATTTTAGCATTTAGTTGTTTACATCAGTATTTTTTTTAGTTAATTAACTAAATATTGTTGGATTTATTTTTTAAAATTAAAATCTAAGATTAGAGTAAAAAGCATGAAATTATAGAAAAATTCATTAAGGGCCATTCTAGTTTATATTCCTGCTCTCACATATGTATTTCACTGTCATTATCTTAGACAGATCGCATCGATGGAGAGAGACAGATTTCAGTTTCTCCTATCACTTTCTTCCATTTGGAACACTACTTATATTTCTCATGGACTTCAATGTGAAATATAACAAATTAGAATATCTATTAATCTTTTAGAAATATTCTTCCTTGGTGACAGGCCAAGTTGTGTTTTCCCTTAGCTCTCTTAAGATAGTCCTTATATACTAAAATGCTTTGAAAATATCTTGAAGAATTGATCTGTCTCTTTAATATTCAGCCAGGTCTCAGTTCAGTTCAGTTCAGTTCAGTCGCTCAGTCATGTCTGACTTTGCGACCCCATGAATCGCAGCATGCCAGGGCTCCCTGTCCATCACCAACTCCTGGAGTTCACTCAGACTTGCATCCAACGAGTCAGTAATGCCATCCAGCCATCTCATCCTCTGTCCTCCCCTTCTCCTCCTGCCCCAAATCCCTCCCAGCATCAGGGTCTTTTCCAATGAGTCAACCCTTCACATGAGGTGGCCAAAATATTTTAGTTTCAGCTTCAGCATCAGTCCTTCCAATGAAAACCCAGGACTGATCTCTTTTAGGATTGACTGGCTGGATCTCCTTGCAGTCCAAGGAGAGGCTTCTCCAACACCACAGTTCAAAAGCATCAACTCATCAGTGCTCATCTTTCTTCACAGTCCAAACTCTCACATCCATACATGACCACAAAAAAAACCCATAGCCTTGACTAGACAGACCTTTGTTGGCAAAGTATTGTCTCTGCTTTTGAGAATGCTATCTAGGTGGGTCATAACTTTCCTTCCAAGAAGTAAGTGTGACTTTCATGGCTGCAATCACCATCTGCAGTGATTTTGGAGCCAAAAATTATATAAAGTCTGACATTGTTTCCACTGTTTCCCATCTATTTCCCATGAAGTGATGCGACCAGATGCCATGATCTTAATTTTCTGAATGTTGAGCTTTAAGCCAACTTTTTCACTCTCCTCTTTCACTTTCATCAAGAGGCTTCTTAGTTCCTCTTCACTTTCTTCCATAAGGATGGTGTCATCTGCATATCTGAGGTTATTGCCAGGTCTATCTGACATAAATTGACTCCTTGATTGACTATGAATTTGTGTAATTAGTTGTGTTTTGATAATGGAAGTCCTAAAAGATGTTCTAAGCAAAAGCAAAGAAACAATGCTTTACTTTGTGGTTAACACTATAATTCAGTTTCTCATAAGAACCGAAAGGATTTAGATTTATTTGGATATAATTTTTAGAATTCTCAAACTTGGAGTCCACTGAGTTGTTAAATAGAGTATACTTACACTGTTTCCCAAAACAATGAAAGGCAAATAAAAGTAGCCAAATGTATTTTAGACTTTATACTCAAAATTTACTTTGAAATATATAATTCACATCTTTTATAAAGACATTTTACTCCTCATTGTGAACAAACTTCTATTAGTATTTGGATGCGCTAGGTGAAAACGGATTTGTCTTTAATTTTATCCTCTTATTTAATGTGCAAAGCAATGGAATAAAAAAAATATCAGCAGATATTGGAAGCATAGTTTCTAACAATTTGAAAGTATAGTTTTATTGATATTTAAATTAAAATTTCAAAACCTGCTTAGACTCTCTGTTCATACAATTAATTGTTCACACTCTGTGTGCAAATTAGATGTCACCATTTTTAATTTAAATATAAAATATGTAGCCAAAAATAACTTTCAAATTCAAATTAAAAATTAACCACTTGGGAAAAAAAGTTACATGAGTGTGGAATTGTAGAATATAATTTTTGATAATTGATTCTTTATAGGTATTTCAGCAATAAATTATTGTTTAAATTACCTCCTTAATACGTTCTTAGTGTTGCTTGTTTTTCACTCTCCTATTCCCTAACAATGTTTTGTTTCAGTTAAATCACAAACTAAAACTAAAAAAAACAAAATCTGTATATCTATGCCAGTCTAGCATCTGAAATAATTTATCCCAGAATTACATAAATAACAAACACGCTATGAATATGCATGATTTCTTTATCAAGCACGTTTAGATTATAGGCTTAATTTTCCTACCTTAGACATTTTAATGGATGACAGACTTGAATTTATCCAGTACTTATACTGCGATATCTCAACAATCTCATAATTTGTATCTGAATTTCCTGCCTAGTAATAAACTATTATAGTGAAAATATAGAATGTTACTGTTATTTTCTCATAGAACACTACCCAAAACTTGCAAAGAATAAGCACTTGTTTCCAGATTAATATTTTTGCTTTTACTTTGTTTCTTCCAATTCTTCATCTATTTTCCATTTATCCACTCTTCTTGATAATAATTTCTCCTAAGAATATTTTTAAAATAATAGTGGAAGATATTTTTCTTTCAGTGAAGTATCGCCATGCATTTTAAAATTAGGGATGAATTAATGACAGGATCACAATAAACTGTGGAAAATTCTGAGAGAGATGGGAATACCAGACCACCTGAACTGCCTCTTGAGAAGTCTGTATGCAGGTCAGGAAGCAACAGTTAGAACTGGACATGGAACAACAGACTGGTTTCAAATAGGAAAGGAGTACGTCAAGGCTGTATACTGTCACCCTGCTTATTTAACTTATATGCAGAGTATATTGTGAGAAACGCTGGACTGGAGGAAACACAAGCTGGAATCAAGATTGCCAGGAGAAATATCAATAACCTCAGATATGCAGATGACACCACCCTTATTGCAGAAATTGAAGAGGAACTAAAAAGCCTCTTGATGAAAGTGAAAGAGGAGAGCGAAAAGTTGGCTTAAAGCTCAACATTCAATGAAGATCATGGCATCCGGTCCAATCACTTCATGGGAAATAGATGGGAAACAGTGGAAACAGTGTCAGACTTTATTTTTTTGAGCTCCAAAACCACTGCAGATGGTGACTGCAGCCATGAAATTAAAAGACACTTACTCCTTGGAAGGAAAGCTATGATCAACCTAGATAGCATATTCAAAAGCAGAGACATTACTTTGCTGACTAAGGTCCATCTAGTCAAGGCTATGGTTTTTCCTGTGGTCATGTATGGATGTGAGAGTTGGACTGTGAAGAATGCTGAGCACCGAAGAATTGATGCTTTTGAAATGTGGTGTTGGAGAAGACTCTTGAGAGTTCCTTGGACTGCAAGGAGATCCAAGCAGCCCATTCTGAAGGAGATCAGCCCTGGGTGTTCTTTGGAAGGAATGATGCTAAAGCTGAAACTCCAGTACTTTAGCCACCTCATGCGAAGTGTTGGCTCATTGAAAAAGACTGTGATGCTGGGAGGGATTGGGGGCAGAAGGAGAAGAGGACGACAGAGCATGAGATGGCTGGATGGCATCAC